>NW_025533636.1:170000-257500 GCF_020615455.1 Coregonus clupeaformis
CCACTCTACAGTCTGTTACTACTGCTCCACTCTACAGCCTGTTACTACTGCTCCACTCTACAGCCTGTTACTACTGCTCCACTCTACAGTCTGTTACTACTGCTCCACTCTACAGTCTGTTACTACTGCTCCACTCTACAGTCTGTTACTACTGCTCCACTCTACAGTCTGTTACTACTGCTCCACTCTACAGTCTGTTACTACTGCTCCACTCTACAGTCTGTTACTACTGCTCCACTCTACAGCCTGTTACTACTGCTCCACTCTACAGTCTGTTACTACTGCTCCACTCTACAGTCTGTTACTACTGCTCCACTCTACAGTCTGTTACTACTGCTCCACTCTACAGTCTGTTACTACTGCTCCACTCTACAGTCTGTTACTGCTGCTCCACTCTACAGTCTGTTATTACTGCTCCACTCTACAGTCTGTTACTACTGCTCCACTCTACAGTCTGTTACTACTGCTCCACTCTACAGTCTGTTACTACTGCTCCACTCTACAGTCTGTTACTACTGCTCCACTCTACAGTCTGTTACTACCGCTCCACTCTACAGTCTGTTACTACCGCTCCACTCTACAGTCTGTTACTGCTGCTCCACTCTACAGTCTGTTACTACTGCTCCACTCTACAGTCTGTTACTACTGCTCCACTCTACAGTCTGTTACTACTGCTCCACTCTACAGTCTGTTACTACTGCTCCACTCTACAGTCTGTTACTACTGCTCCACTCTACAGTCTGTTACTACTGCTCCACTCTACAGTCTGTTACTACTGCTCCACTCTACAGTCTGTTACTACTGCTCCACTCTACAGTCTGTTACTGCTGCTCCACTCTACAGTCTGTTACTGCTGCTCCACTCTACAGTCTGTTACTGCTGCTCCACTCTACAGTCTGTTACTACTGCTCCACTCTACAGTCTGTTACTACTGCTCCACTCTACAGTCTGTTACTACTGCTCCACTCTACAGTCTGTTACTACTGCTCCACTCTACAGTCTGTTACTACTGCTCCACTCTACAGTCTGTTACTACCGCTCCACTCTACAGTCTGTTACTACCGCTCCACTCTACAGTCTGTTACTGCTGCTCCACTCTACAGTCTGTTACTACTGCTCCACTCTACAGTCTGTTACTACTGCTCCACTCTCTACAGTCTGTTACTACTGCTCCACTCTACAGTCTGTTACTACTGCTCCACTCTACAGTCTGTTACTACTG
This sequence comes from Coregonus clupeaformis, assembly GCF_020615455.1. NCBI lineage: Eukaryota > Metazoa > Chordata > Actinopteri > Salmoniformes > Salmonidae > Coregonus > Coregonus clupeaformis. The sequence goes on from NW_025533636.1 coordinate 171,223, forward strand.
CTCCACTCTACAGTATGTTACTACTGCTCCACTCTACAGTCTGTTACTACTGCTCCACTCTACAGTCTGTTACTACTGCTCCACTCTACAGTCTGTTACTGCTGCTCCACTCTACAGTCTGTTACTGCTGCTCCACTCTACAGTCTGTTACTGCTGCTCCACTCTACAGTCTGTTACTACTGCTCCATCTCTACAGTCTGTTACTACTGCTCCACTCTACAGTCTGTTATTACTGCTCCACTCTACAGTCTGTTACTACTGCTCCACTCTACAGTCTGTTACTACTGCTCCACTCTACAGTCTGTTACTGCTGCTCCACTCTACAGTCTGTTACTGCTGCTCCACTCTACAGTCTGTTACTGCTGCTCCACTCTACAGTCTGTTACTACTGCTCCACTCTACAGTCTGTTACTGCTGCTCCACTCTACAGTCTGTTACTGCTGCTCCACTCTACAGTCTGTTACTGCTGCTCCACTCTACAGTCTGTTACTGCTGCTCCACTCTACAGTCTGTTACTACTGCTCCACTCTACAGTCTGTTACTGCTGCTCCACTCTACAGTCTGTTACTGCTGCTCCACTCTACAGTCTGTTACTACTGCTCCACTCTACAGTCTGTTACTGCTGCTCCACTCTACAGTCTGTTACTACTGCTCCACTCTACAGTCTGTTACTACTGCTCCACTCTACAGTCTGTTACCACTGCTCCACTCTACAGCCTGTTACTACTGCTCCACTCTACAGTCTGTTACTACTGCTCCACTCTACAGTCTGTTACTACTGCTCCACTCTACAGTCTGTTACTGCTGCTCCACTCTACAGTCTGTTACTGCTGCTCCACTCTACAGTCTGTTACTGCTGCTCCACTCTACAGTCTGTTACTGCTGCTCCACTCTACAGTCTGTTACTACTGCTCCACTCTACAGTCTGTTACTACTGCTCCACTCTACAGTCTGTTATTACTGCTCCACTCTACAGTCTGTTACTGCTGCTCCACTCTACAGTCTGTTACTACTGCTCCACTCTACAGTCTGTTACTGCTGCTCCACTCTACAGTCTGTTACTGCTGCTCCACTCTACAGTCTGTTACTGCTGCTCCACTCTACAGTCTGTTACTACTGCTCCACTCTACAGTCTGTTACTGCTGCTCCACTCTACAGTCTGTTACTGCTGCTCCACTCTACAGTCTGTTACTACTGCTCCACTCTGCAGTCTGTTACTGCTGCTCCACTCTACAGTCTGTTACTACTGCTCCACTCTACAGTCTGTTACTACTGCTCCACTCTACAGTCTGTTACTACTGCTCCACTCTACAGTCTGTTACTACTGCTCCACTCTACAGTCTGTTACTACTGCTCCACTCTACAGTCTGTTACTACTGCTCCACTCTACAGTCTGTTACTACTGCTCCACTCTACAGTCTGTTACTACTGCTCCACTCTACAGTCTGTTACTACTGCTCCACTCTACAGTCTGTTACTGCTGCTCCACTCTACAGTCTGTTACTACTGCTCCACTCTACAGTCTGTTACTACTGCTCCACTCTACAGTCTGTTACTACTGCTCCACTCTACAGTCTGTTTCTACTGCTCCACTCTACAGTCTGTTACTACTGCTCCACTCTACAGTCTGTTACTACTGCTCCACTCTACAGTCTGTTACTACTGCTCCACTCTACAGTCTGTTACTACTGCTCTACTCTACAGTATGTTACTACTGCTCCACTCTACAGTATGTTACTACTGCTCCACTCTACAGTCTGTTACTACTGCTCCACTCTACAGTCTGTTACTGCTGCTCCACTCTACAGTCTGTTACTACTGCTCCACTCTACAGTCTGTTACTACTGCTCCACTCTACAGTCTGTTACTACTGCTCCACTCTACAGTCTGTTACTACTGCTCCACTCTACAGTCTGTTACTACTGCTCCACTCTACAGTCTGTTACTACTGCTCTACTCTACAGTATGTTACTACTGCTCCACTCTACAGTATGTTACTACTGCTCCACTCTACAGTCTGTTACTACTGCTCCACTCTACAGTCTGTTACTGCTGCTCCACTCTACAGTCTGTTACTACTGCTCCACTCTACAGTCTGTTACTACTGCTCCACTCTACAGTCTGTTACTACTGCTCCACTCTACAGTCTGTTACTACTGCTCCACTCTACAGTCTGTTACTACTGCTCCACTCTACAGTCTGTTACTACTGCTCCACTCTACAGTCTGTTACTACTGCTCCACTCTACAGTCTATTACTACTGCTCCATCTACAGTCTGTTACTACTGCTCCACTCTACAGTCTGTTACTACTGCTCCACTCTACAGTATGTTACTACTGCTCCACTCTACAGTCTGTTACTACTGCTCCACTCTACAGTCTGTTACTACTGCTCCACTCTACAGTCTGTTACTACTGCTCCACTCTACAGTCTGTTACTACTGCTCCATCTACAGTCTGTTACTACTGCTCCACTCTACAGTCTGTTACTACTGCTCCACTCTACAGTCTGTTACTACTGCTCCACTCTACAGTCTGTTACTACTGCTCCACTCTACAGTCTGTTACTACTGCTCCACTCTACAGTCTGTTACTACTGCTCCACTCTACAGTCTGTTACTACTGCTCCACTCTACAGTCTGTTACTACTGCTCCATCTACAGTCTGTTACTACTGCTCCACTCTACAGTCTGTTACTACTGCTCCACTCTACAGTCTGTTACTACTGCTCCACTCTACAGTCTGTTACTACTGCTCCACTCTACAGTCTGTTACTACTGCTCCACTCTACAGTCTGTTACTACTGCTCCACTCTACAGTCTGTTACTACAGAACATCAATTCATTCTTTGTTTTTCTATGAATAAATGTAATATTGAGAGTAAAAACGAACAAAACAACAAAAACTGGAAAAAATAAACTGAGAAAACATAAAACATAATTTTATGGGGCCTATCATGCCAATACTGTTTATTAATCATTATATTACATCTCTTACACAAAGGACCCGGGGAAGAGTTGAAGGGTATAGGAGAAGAGAAGTTGCCAATTTGAAAGCTATAATTTAAAAAAGGCCTATTTTTGAAGTCACTTTGGACAGAAGTGTCTGCTACAGTGAGGGAAAAAAGTATTTGATCCCCTGCTGATTTTGTACGTTTGCCCACTGACAAAGAAATGATCAGTCTGTAATTGTAATGGTAGGTTTATTTGAACAGTGAGAGACAGAATAACAACAACAAAATCCAGAAAAATGCATGTCAAAAATGTTATAAATTGATTTGCATTTTAATGAGGGAAATAAGTATTTGACCCCCTCTCAATCAGAAAGATTTCTGGCTCCCAGGTGTCTTTTATACAGGTAACGAGCTGAGATTAGGAGCACACTCTTAAAGGGAGTGCTCCTAATCTCAGTTTGTTACCTGTATAAAAGACACCTGTCCACAGAAGCAATCAATAAATCAGATTCCAAACTCTCCACCATGGCCAAGACCAAAGAGCTCTCCAAGGATGTCAGGGACAAGATTGTAGACCTACACAAGGCTGAAATGGGTTACAAGACCATCGCCAAGCAGCTTGGTGAGAAGGTGACAACAGTTGGTGCGATTATTCGCAAATGGAAGAAACACAAAAGAACTGTCAATCTCCCTCGGCCTGGGGCTCCATGCAAGATCTCACCTCGTGGAGTTGCAATGATCATGAGAACGGTGAGGAATCAGCCCAGAATAATTCAAAAGGGCACTGTATATCTGCAGCTCAAATGGCACCCTATTTCCCACATAGTGCTGTACTTTCAACCAGGGCCTTATTGGACTTTAAATATTCCTCTACAGTATATATATATATACAATATATAGAACATGAAGTGAAGGTGAAACCCAGATGTCTCTAAATGTAGTCACTGGTTCTCAGGTCATAGTGTTGACAGTCAAACTCAAGGACGCGTTTAGAAATAAGATGAGAGAATTAGACAAATATACATTAACCATTAACTTTAATAGCAGGTGATAAAGATCTCCAACAGCAAATATTAAGATTACTTGACAAAGGTGCTCTGCGTGATTAGCATGAGAGAGGGAAATTACCATCTGTGATTAAATGCATTTAACGTTAAAGACCCTTAAGAAGAAATGTCAATCAAAATCACCAGCCTTATCAAATCCATTGTGTAATGTGGGGTAGTCATGCTTGTTGGGGATATTGGGACAGATTACTGAGCACTTTGAATTCCATGGTGATTATACAGTATGTTAATACAAAATGTTATGTCCTGTGAATTTATAATGAATGAACTTGAAAGATTTATTGTTTATGTTCTGTGCTCATGTTTGTATGTCAACAGCGACGCCAAACGTATCTGAACCGGAGACTGTGGGCTGTAGGCTGTAGGCTTTGGGCTGTAGGCTGTAGGCTGTAGGCTGTGGGCTGTAGGCTGTAGGCTGTAGGCTGTAGGCTGTGGGCTGTAGGCTGTAGGCTGTAGGCTCTAGGCTGTGGGCTGTGGGCTGTAGGCTGTAGGCTGTGGGCTGTGGGCTGTAGGCTGTGGGCTGTAGGCTGTGGGCTGTGGGCTGTGGGCTGTGGGCTGTGGGCTGTAGGCTGTGGGCTGTGGGCTGTAGGCTGTGGGAGGCTGTAGGCTGTAGGCTGTGGGAGGCTGTAGGCTGTAGGCTGTGGGCTGTGGGCTGTGGGCTGTAGGCTGTGGGAGGCTGTAGGCTGTAGGCTGTAGGCTGTGGGCTGTGGGCTGTAGGCTGTAGGCTGTGGGCTGTAGGCTGTAGGCTGTGGGCTGTAGGCTGTGGGCTGTGGGCTGTGGGCTGTGGGCTGTGGGCTGTAGGCTGTGTGCTGTGGGCTGTAGGCTGTGGGCTGTAGGCTGTAGGCTGTAGGCTGTAGGCTGTGGGCTGTGGGCTGTAGGCTGTGGGAGGCTGTAGGCTGTAGGATGTGGTAGGCTGTGGGCTGTTGGCTGTAGGCTGTAGGCTGTAGGCTGTGGGCTGTAGGCTGTAGGCTGTGGGCTGTAGGCTGTGGGCTGTGGGCTGTAGGCTGTAGGCTGCCCCTATCATTAGTTGGTTACAAGGTGATCATGTTTGTCCTGTTTACAGAAGAGTTCAGAACACCTAAAGTTGTGTATTGTGTAATGCTTGATGCTCATATTCCATATTTGTGGGGTGGGTTTTTATTTATTTATTTTATTGGGACAGGAAGTAGTGAAGAGGAGACAGGAATGGTAGGAGAGTTTGTGAGTCAGATTTGAACCCCATGCTGACTCCAGTAGTCTAGACTGTACATGTGAGCCGGTTGGTCCACACAGGCCACAGGGCTAAATAAGACAACACTATAACACTATGGATGGAACTTTCTCTCTCTACCTCTCCCTGTCTGGAGTTAAAACGCCTGTGTTTTCTTTCTTGGTGGTTTTCCTTTTTCTATGCATGATTAAGGTTTTTATGTATATTGTATTGTTGGAATTGCCCTGGTTTTGGTGGCGACCCACACGGGGACCTGTCACTTCGGCACGGCTTCGGGTGTGTTACTGAAGCTACTGTCACGGTGGAGGAGGTTCTGGTCGCCGTAGGAGAGAAGGTAGGATATGAAAATGTTGCTTATGCGTCGCGGATCAATAAAGCGGTGGTGGTTTATCTTAAAGAAGAGCGTCTTGTCGATCGGATGGTTGATCATGGAGTACTTCTTAAAGGTAATGTTTATTCAAGTTACGCTGCTTTTTTCTCCGTCAACAAGGGTAACGATTTCAAATGTACCGCCGTTTATTCCCAATGAGCTATTGGAGCTTCGAGTTATTGCGGTTTGGGAAGTTTGCAAGTTCAATTAAGGTTGTCCCGTTGGGTTGCAAACACCCGGCTCTGAAACAGGTTATGTCGTTTCAGCGACAAGTGTTTATGTTTTTTGGACTCACCGGAGCAGACTTTGAAACAATCCCTTCAAAAGGTTCATGTAGGCTGCATGCGCACGTTCCTCATGGACGGCTGAACGGCGGGGTGCCGGAATAGTCCGTTATTTGGGAGGCTATTTGGTAGTCAACTTGTCTATAATTAGACAGCTTCTCTTCTGAAAGTTTTATCTTTCATTTCTGATTCGCTCACGGAGTGAGGACATTTAGGGACCGGGGAGATTTCCAAATGACATCAGTTTGACCGGTTGAAAGGAAATGAAAAGCTGTGAAAACGATCTAATGTGTTTTTGATAGTGTTTCAGTCTTGGATGCACATTTTCTGTTGTTGAAAATGAAATATTGTCCGATTTTATGTCGCTGTTTAGGCTACACAACAGGTCCCTAAGCGCACAAACGCATTTTCTCAAATGCTGAAAGAAATAAATCATATTTCTCCACTCCTGTTTCCGAGACAAAATTAACATTTGGTCTATAATTTTACTGCGAGGAACAGTTAATTGAGCAGGAGTTAATATTATAATAGGCTACATGAGGCCTACAGTCAGTGTCCAGACTTCTGCTACTATTCCACCTATCAGGCTACATCCATACAGCGCCATTTCATAAATGCAAAGAGACATCACTTACAAAACACCAAAATGTGTTCTGAATGACATTCAGAGATGGCCGTTCATTGGGCCTACACAACTCTTGAAACATGAATTCATGCGTATCAAATCAAATGTATTTATAAAGCCCTTTTTACATCAGCAGATGTCACAAAGTGCTATACAGAAACCCAGCCTAAAACCCCAAACAGCAAGCAATGCAGATGTAGAAGCACGGTGGCTAGGAAAAACTCCCTAGAAAGGCAGGAACCTAGGAAGAAACCTAGAGAGGAACCAGGCTCTGAGGGGAAAAACTCCCTAGAAAGGCAGGAACCTAGGAAGAAACCTAGAGAGGAACCAGGCTCTGAGGGGTGGCCAGTCCTCTTCTGGCTGTGCCGGGTGGAGATTATAAGAGTACATGGCCATTAAGGCCAGTTATTTAAACGTTCATAGATGACCAGCAGGGTCAAATAATAATCACAGTGGTTGTAGAGGGTGCAACAGGTCAGTACCTCAGAAGTAAATGTCAGTTGGCTTTTCATAGCCGAGCATTCAGAGGTCGAGACAGCAGGTGAGGGAGAGAGAGAGGGAGGGAGAGTCAAAAACAGCAGGTCCGGGACCAGGTACTGTAGCACGTCCAGTCAACAGGTCAGGGTTCCAAGGTACTGTAGCACGTCCGGTCAACAGGTCAGGGTTCCAAGGTAATGTAGCACGTCCAGTCAACAGGTCAGGGTTCCAAGGTACTGTAGCACGTCCAGTCAACAGGTCAGGGTTCCAAGGTACTGTAGCACGTCCGGTGAACAGGTCAGGGTTCCAAGGTACTGTAGCACGTCCAGTCAACAGGTCAGGGTTCCAAGGTACTGTAGCACGTCCAGTCAACAGGTCAGGGTTCCAAGGTACTGTAGCACGTCCAGTGAACAGGTCAGGGTTCCAAGGTAATGTAGCACGTCCGGTCAACAGGTCAGGGTTCCAAGGTACTGTAGCACGTCCGGTGAACAGGTCAGGGTTCCATAGCTGCAGGCAGAACAGTTGAAACTGGAGCAGCAGCACGACCAGGTGGACTGGGGACGGCCGGGAGTCACTGATGTCTGCGCGCTTCTCGGTCTTGGCCACTCATCTCTGCCTTGGCAAAATGTCAGTGTTATCATCAAACCACACCGCATTCATTTTGAAGCATATTCCACAGGTTTTCAAGTCTATTCGCTCATTTGTCATGTGACTGACATGCGGTAAGGATAAATAGTGCAACAGCCTACAGTCTTCTTAACCTATGTTTTAATTATTGTGATCGGCTCATGTTTTACCACTACGCGCGTACTGCACCGTTCTGGTTACTTTCACCCCTGCTAACATTTTCAATGGATATTTCAGTTGATAGAAAACATCAGGTGCTCGCACAACCCTCTGGACTTTATTTAAACGTTGCGTCCCTCACCATTGTCTTTAGAAGCTGTTGCACAGTACAGAGATTCATCGCCTGCTCTGTGTAATGCTCATCTATTCTAAATGTCAACTGAACACGTTGGAAATAATTAACATACAACTCTAAGGGTTGTTTCTCACAGAGTTTTCTATTCCATCTAAAACAGTGTAGCCTTCAGGCTGGTCACTCACACACACCGCTGGTTCTAGTTCTCAAAGCATCTTCTGATTATTAACACAAAAGGTGCTTCATTAGTATGCGTGTTGAAAGCATCGTTCTCGCTCCTCGCTCCTCGCTCGCTGCAGATGTGTGACTGCGTGGGAGAAGACAGGTCAGTCACATGGCCTTTTCATTACAGCTCTGTATGCTAGGGATCCAAACGCAACTCTGTCTCCTCTCCTCCCCTCTCCTCCTCCTCTCCTCCCCCCTCCTTCCCTCTCCTCTCCTCACCTTCACTCTCCTCCCCCTCCTCCCCCTCTCCTTCTCCCCCTCCTCCCCTCTCCTCCCCTCTACTCCCCCTCCTCCCCTCTACTCCCCCCTCCCCCCTCCTCCCCTCTCCTCCCCTCTCCTTCTCCCTCCTCCCCTCTTCTCCCCTCTCCTTCTCCCTCCTCCCCTCTCCTTCCCCCTCCTCCCCCCTCCTCCCTCTCCTTCTCCTCCTCCCTCCCCCTCCCTTCTCCTCTCCTCCTCTCCTCTCTTCCTTTCCTCTCCTAATTCTCACACGGCGGAGCTGACCTATTTAACACAAAGACAGCCTCATGCAAACTTGATGATATGCATATAACACAGAATTTACAGTGTCACTGCCGAGCTGAAGAGGTCCCCTCCATGAACACTACACTACAGGCCTTAGGGATGGCTGATGAGCAGAAGAGGTCCCCTCCATGAACACTACACTACAGGCCTTAGGGATGGCTGATGAACAGAAGAGGTCCCCTCCATGAACACTACACTACAGGCCTTAGGGATGGCTGATGAACAGAAGAGGTCCCCTCCATGAACACTACACTACAGGCCTTAGGGATGGCTGATGAGCAGAAGAGGTCCCCTCCATGAACACTACACTACAGGCCCTCCACCTCTACTCCCTCCCTCCCATAGGATAACCCTTTTTGGTTCCAGGTATAACACTTTTTGGTTCCAGGTAGAACTCTGCTGGGTTCTATGCAGAACCCTCTGTGGAAAGGGTTCTACATGGAACCCAAAAGGGTTCCACCTGGAACCAAAAGAGTTCTACCTGGAACCTAAAGGGGTTCTTCAAAGGGTTCTCTAATGGGGACAGCCGAAGAACCCTTTTTAAGTTCTAGATAGCACCTTTTTTTCTAAGAGTGTACCAGGAGATGGAAAAGAGACTAGGTAGCATCCCAAATAGCAAACCTATTCCCTATATAGTGCACTACTTTTGACCAGAGCCTTATGGGACTATAAAGGGAATAAGGTGCCATTTGGGATGCAGTCACACAGGGACTATTAATGGTGTCATCAAGCAGCTACACCTGCAGTCTCTCAGTCTCTCCAACACTTCAACAGAGCTCCGCTGCATGGAAACGACTTCAGCTCAGTCTCTCCAACACTTCAACAGAGCTCAGCTGCATGTAAAAGACTTCAGCTGCCTGCTCTCTAGAAACAAAGTGATCTGCTCAAGCAGCCCTCGAACGCTGCTGTTTCCACATGAAGCCTCATCTTACTCTCTAAACAGAGATCATTCTGACCGTGGATGGGTTTTTAATCATTGTGAAAATACACCAGTGGGAATATACTGTAGACTTAGTTCCCAAGTCCCTCTAGTTTTCATACACCAGTGGGAATACACTGTAGACTTAGTTCCCAAGTCCCTCTAGTTTTCATACACCAGTGGGAATACACTGTAGACTTAGTTCCCAAGTCCCTCTAGTTTTCATACACCAGTGGGAATACACTGTAGACTTTGGTCTCAAGTCCCTCTAGTTTCATATTCGATCAAATTGTCCGTAGAACATTTCAAGGATGGGAAGCAAATGTGTTCAGAGACAGAGAGAGAGAGAGAGAGACAGACAGAGATAGAGAAACAGAGAGAGAGTGAGCGAGACAGACAGAGATAGAGAAACAGAGAGAGAGAGAGAGAGCGAGACAGACAGAGATAGAGAAACAGAGCGAGAGAGAGCGAGACAGACAGAGATAGAGAAACAGAGAGAGAGAGAGAGAGCGAGACAGACAGACAGTGCCACTAGAGATCTGATCCAGGCTCGCGCGCGCGCGACCGGGAGACAGGGCGGCGCACAATTGGCCCAGCGTCGTCCAGGGTAGGGAGGGAATGGCCGGCAGGGATGTAGCTCAGTTGATAGAGCATGGCGTTTGCAACGCCAGGGTGGTCGTTTCCCACGGGGGGCCAGTATAAAAAAATATGTATTCACTAACTGTAAGTCGCTCTGGATAAGAGCGTCTGCTAAATGACGTAAAATGTAAAAAATGTAAAAGAAACTACATAATAATCCATCCTATTCAGAGTGCCCATTGCAGGCCGGCTAATGCGAGGCCGTTCCGCTAACAGTGGGAGCTGTCCAGCCGACACGGTGCTGAAAACCAAGTCGCTTTCTCTGCCTCTCTCTCTGCCTTTAACTGCAGCTGTGCTAGCAGCGAAGGACTGAGCCAGCCCAGCGGCCACGCAAACAGCTCAATCATGTGTGTAGCTATTGTGTTGACAAATCCATTAGAAATACCTCCGGATTTCTTAAAGGCAGAACCCGCAAACCGTTGCATGATTTCAAGCATTATAACGCGTTTACTCCGTTCGCTACAAGGCTACCTACCCTATAGCGGTCTGGGCAGGTGGCAAGTGAAATGAGCCCACTCACAGAATTAGCCGTTATCTCTTTGAGAGATCGGGTGAGAGAGTAGCCAACCCAACCATCGTCTAAGCTTAGCTCCTGCCGAGTTTGTCAGTCATAATATAGCCACCCTTCTTATAAAACATAACAGCCTTGATTAGACTTTTCACTAAAAAACAAAAAAACTATGTGATGTCTGCTCTGCTGTGGAATCAACGCCAGTACAGGATCACTGCTGAGAGAGAGAGAGAGAGAGAGAGAGAGAGAGAGAGAGAGAGAGAGAGAGAGAGAGAGAGAGAGAGAGAGAGAGAGAGAGAGAGAGAGAGAGAGAGAGAGAGAGAGAGAGAGAGAGAGAGAGAGAGAGAGAGAGAGAGAGAGAGAGAGAGAGAGAGAGAGAGAGAGAGAGAGAGAGATACTAGTAAGGAAAGCCCTGGAGAGACGCGCGCGTCATCAGTGCTCCTTGTGTTCTATTTAAAGCAGACTGTATTTACTAAGACCTAGAGTCAGTCAGTCCCGCGGTAAATGGCTGGAAGATCAACATTTAACCAACACCATATCTTTCATGGAGGCTCCCTTTTCTTCATCGTATATCACCGCACTCATCTATACAGAATTGTGACAATAGTTATATTTTTTCAGTGTTTTAACCGGTCTTTTTACTGTGTTACAATAGGCTACTGTCATGTTACAAATAAAGTTTTCTTTGGTCACGTTCCACCTCCTCACGTTGAGGATGGATGCATAGGCTCATGGTGTGGATGAAAACGAATACAACTATTCCAGCATAGACAAGACCTTTGTATAAGTCTTGGGGACAATATAATCGTACATATTGCTGTGAGTTGAACATTTTGGATATAAATGAACGTCTTACATTCGAGTACATTAGGTTACAGGAGTGTCATTCAATCATTATGAGTGAATGATGTTGCGGGTGTGAGGGAGACAGCGCGGCCCCTAAATCATATGACATGTATGACCAATAAGGGCATAAATGTGCAGGCTATGGACAATTAGACACTTCACACATCAAACATTGTCCTTATACTGCAGGTCAGGCTAGGCTACTTACATGGAAGAGATATTCTTGAAAAGCTCAGCTATATCGACACTGCTATTGCCTGCGCTCCCCGCGTCTTGGAGAGCCAGTAAAGGGAAGTATTTCCCGTTGTCGGACTTATTGCAATATATCTCCGTGGGCGAGCAGCTGCAGGCTGGCGGGCAGTCCAGCAACGAGCCGAGACAGTCCTGGAACACACAGAACAGCAACGAGACCCTCCACCAGAATATCCTGCTCCAGTACAACCATAGATCCATGACTCGGTCCAGAAAGGGTCTTTATTCCAAAAAAATAAAGTCGTCGTTCGTGGGCTAGAGTAGAAATGTAGATATGAGTGTTAGGTCCTAGTTGTGTGTGTGGAGGCTATGTGACCGCGGGCGGACGTCACGCCGAGTGCCTGACACTGCGTGTGAAGGAAGGAAGGAAGGTATGCCTGCTAATATGCTCGCTTCTGTAGTGTCCTTGTGGTCTCCCGTTTTCCAAGACCCCGATGTGGAAAATAAAAAAACGTAATAGGCTAAAGATATGAAAGCGTAAAATATATAGCTTCCGTACTCTTTATTTTAAATTATCTTTTAACTGCCCTGTGGTGTATTCTAGGATCCACGGTCGAGTCTGTCCGCTGGTAACGTTAACCGGCTCTAAGTTCTCCACGGTCGGACTCGTCGCAGCAAGGAGGCGACTGGCACGAACAGAGCAGAAGTTGGTACCAAGCGTCAAGTCCCTCCTACTGGCAAGGCAGGGCAGGGTCATATCTGACACCTGGGAAAACTGTTGATTATCATCCAAGAACATAAACCCTACATCATCACGCCTCTCACGCACATCAAATTGCACCTTATGGAAGACTGGATAGATATACAGTGCATTCGGAAAGTATTCAGACCACTTCCCTTTTCCCACATTTGTGTTACGTTACAGCCTTATTCTAAAATTGATTAAATCAAATGTTTTCCTCATCAATCTACACACAATACCCCATAACGACAAAGCAAAAACATGTTTTAGATTTTATTGCAAATGTATAAAAAAATTTAAATAAACAGAAATACCTTATTTACATAAGTATTCAGACCCTTTGCTTTGAGACTCGAAATTGAGCTCAGATGCATCCTGTTTCCATTGATCATCCGTGAGATGTTTCTACAACTTGATTGGAGTCCACCTGGGGTAAATTCAATTGATTGAACATGTTTTGGAAAGGCACACACCTGTCTATATAAGGTCCCACAGTTGACAGTGCATGTCAGAGCAAAAACCAAGCCATGAGGTCAAAGGAATTGTCCGTAATGTTCCGAGACAGGATTGTGTCGAGGCACAGATCTGAGGAAGGGTACCAAAACATTTCTGCAGCATTGAAGGTTCCCAAGAACACAGTGGCCTCCATCATTCTTGGAACCACCAAGACCCTTCCTAGAGCTGGCCGCCCGGCGAAACTGAGCAATTGGGGAGAAGGGCCTTGGTCAGGGAGGTGGCCAAGAACCTGATGGTCACTGTGACAGAACTCCAGAGTTCCTCTGTGGAGATGGGAGAACCTTCCAGAAGGACAACCATCTCTGCAGCACTCCACCAATCAGGCCTTAATGGTAGAGTGGCCAGACGGAAGCCACTCCTCAGTAAAAGGCACATGACATCCCGCTTGGAGTTTGCCAAAAGGCACCTAAAGACTCTCAGACCATGAGAAACAAGATTCTCTGGTCTGATGAAACCAAGATTGAACTCTTTGGCCTGAATTCCAAGTGTCACATCTGGAGGAAACCTGGCACCATCCCTACGGTGAAGCATGGTGATGGCAGCATCATGCTGTGGGGATGGTTTTCAGCGGCAGGGACTGGGAGACTAGTCAGGATCGAGAGATCCTTGATGAAAACATGCTCCAGAGTGCTCAGGACCTCAGACTAGGGCAAAGGTTCACCTTCCAAAAGGAAAACGTCCCTAAGCACACAGCCAAGACAACACAGGAGTGGCTTCGGGACAGTAGCTTAGTGGTTAAGAGCGTTGTGTCAGTAACTGAAAGGTGGCTGGTTCTAATCCCCGAGCCGACTAGGTGAAAAATCTGTCTGTGCCCTTGAGCAAGGCACTTAACCCTAATTGCTCCTTTAAGTCGCTCTGGATAAGAGCGTCTGCTAAATGACAAAAAAAAAAGTATCTGAATGTCCTTGAGTGGCCCAGCCAGAGCCCGGACATCTCTGTGCAATGACGCTCCCCATCCAACATGACAGAGCTTGAGAGGATCTGCAGAGAAAAATGGGAGAACCTCCCCAAATACAGTTGTGCCAAGCTTGTAGCTTCATACCCAAGAAGACTCGAGGCTGTAATCCAGGGTTCTTCAATTCCGGTCCTGGAGGGCCGAAACACCTCTGTTTTTCATCCTCTCCTTCTAATCAGGGGCTAATTCAGACCTGGGACACCAGGTGAGTGCAATTATCTACCAGGTAGAAATAAAAAACAGAAGCGTTTCGGCCCTCCAGGACCAGAATTGAAGAACCCTGCTGTAATCGCTGCCAAAGGCACTTCAACAAAGTACTGCGTAAAGGGTCTGAATACTTATGTAAATGTAATATTTCAGTTTTCTATTTTTAAAACATTTGCAAAACCTTCTAAAAACCTGTTTTTGCTTTGTCATTATGGGGTATTGAGTGTAGATTGATGAGGGGGGAAAAACAATTTAATCCATTTTAGAATAAGGCTGTAACGTAACAAAATGTGGAAAAGGTCGAGGGGTCTGTAAATATGGGGAATAAATATTTTAAATATTTGTCTGAAGTTCTTGAACCTCTGCAGGGAGGTTGAGGTTCTTAATACATCACCTAGTCCTACTCAGTATAGATTACCCATGGTGCCTAGTATAACACAGATTACATCTGGAGCCCTTGGGTAGCCCACTTCATCCAAGGACAAGGGTTATATATATATATATATATCATCACCTAGTCCTACTCAGTATAGATTACCCATGGTGCCTAGTATAACACAGATTACATCTGGAGCCCTTGGGTAGCCCACTTCATCCAAGGACAAGGGTTATATATATATATATATATATCATCACCTAGTCCTACTCAGTATAGATTACCCATGGTGCCTAGTATAACACAGATTACATCTGGAGCCCTTGGGTAGCCCACTTCATCCAAGGACAAGGGTTATATATATATATATATATATCATCACCTAGTCCTACTCAGTATAGATTACCCATGGTGCCTAGTATAACACAGATTACATCTGGAGCCCTTGGGTAGCCCACTTCATCCAAGGACAAGGGTTATATATATATATATATATATATATATATATATATATATCATCACCTAGTCCTACTCAGTATAGATTACCCATAGTGCCTAGTATAACACAGATTACATCTGGAGCCCTTGGGTAGCCCACTTCATCCAAGGACAAGGGTTATATATATATATATCATCACCTAGTCCTACTCAGTATAGATTACCCATGGTGCCTAGTATTACACAGATTACATCTGGAGCCCTTGGGTAGCCCACTTCATCCAAGGACAAGGGTTATATATATATATATATATATATATATATATATATATATATATATATATCATCACCTAGTCCTACTCAGTATAGATTACCCATGGTGCCTAGTATAACACAGATTACATCTGGAGCCCTTGGGTAGCCCACTTCATCCAAGGACAAGGGTTTATATATATATATATATATATCATCACCTAGTCCTACTCAGTATAGATTACCCATGGTGCCTAGTATAACACAGATTACATCTGGAGCCCTTGGGTAGCCCACTTCATCCAAGGACAAGGGTTTATATATATATATATATATATCATCACCTAGTCCTACTCAGTATAGATTACCCATGGTGCCTAGTATAACACAGATTACATCTGGAGCCCTTGGGTAGCCCACTTCATCCAAGGACAAGGGTTATATATATATATATATATCATCACCTAGTCCTACTCAGTATAGATTACCCATGGTGCCTAGTATAACACAGATTACATCTGGAGCCCTTGGGTAGCCCACTTCATCCAAGGACAAGGGTTATATATATATATATATATATATATCATCACCTAGTCCTACTCAGTATAGATTACCCATGGTGCCTAGTATAACACAGATTACATCTGGAGCCCTTGGGTAGCCCACTTCATCCAAGGACAAGGGTTATATATATATATATATATATATCATCACCTAGTCCTACTCAGTATAGATTACCCATGGTGCCTAGTATAACACAGATTACATCTGGAGCCCTTGGGTAGCCCACTTCATCCAAGGACAAGGGTTTATATATATATATATATATATATATATATATATATATATATATATATATATATATATCATCACCTAGTCCTACTCAGTATAGATTACCCATGGTGCCTAGTATAACACAGATTACATCTGGAGCCCTTGGGTAGCCCACTTCATCCAAGGACAAGGGTTTATATATATATATATATATCATCACCTAGTCCTACTCAGTATAGATTACCCATGGTGCCTAGTATAACACAGATTACATCTGGAGCCCTTGGGTAGCCCACTTCATCCAAGGACAAGGGTTTATATATATATATATATATATCATCACCTAGTCCTACTCAGTATAGATTACCCATGGTGCCTAGTATAACCCAGATTACATCTGGAGCCCTTGGGTAGCCCACTTCATCCAAGGACAAGGGTTTATATATATATATATATATATATCATCACCTAGTCCTACTCAGTATAGATTACCCATGGTGCCTAGTATAACACAGATGACATCTGGAGCCCTTGGGTAGCCCACTTCATCCAAGGACAAGGGTTATATATATATATATATATATCATCACCTAGTCCTACTCAGTATAGATTACCCATGGTGCCTAGTATAACACAGATTACATCTGGAGCCCTTGGGTAGCCCACTTCATCCAAGGACAAGGGTTTATATATATATATATATATATATATATATATATCATCACCTAGTCCTACTCAGTATAGATTACCCATGGTGCCTAGTATAACACAGATTACATCTGGAGCCCTTGGGTAGCCCACTTCATCCAAGGACAAGGGTTATATATATATATATATATATATATATCATCACCTAGTCCTACTCAGTATAGATTACCCATGGTGCCTAGTATAACACAGATTACATCTGGAGCCCTTGGGTAGCCCACTTCATCCAAGGACAAGGGTTATATATATATATATATATATATATCATCACCTAGTCCTACTCAGTATAGATTACCCATGGTGCCTAGTATAACACAGATTACATCTGGAGCCCTTGGGTAGCCCACTTCATCCAAGGACAAGGGTTATATATATATATATATATCATCACCTAGTCCTACTCAGTATAGATTACCCATGGTGCCTAGTATAACACAGATTACATCTGGAGCCCTTGGGTAGCCCACTTCATCCAAGGACAAGGGTTATATATATATATATATATATATATATATCATCACCTAGTCCTACTCAGTATAGATTACCCATGGTGCCTAGTATAACACAGATTACATCTGGAGCCCTTGGGTAGCCCACTTCATCCAAGGACAAGGGTTATATATATATATATATATATCATCACCTAGTCCTACTCAGTATAGATTACCCATGGTGCCTAGTATAACACAGATTACATCTGGAGCCCTTGGGTAGCCCACTTCAACCAAGGACAAGGGTTATAATATATATATATATATATATATATATATATATATATATATATATCATCACCTAGTCCTACTCAGTATAGATTACCCATGGTGCCTAGTATAACACAGATTACATCTGGAGCCCTTGGGTAGCCCACTTCATCCAAGGACAAGGGTTATATATATTTGTATATATATGTTCACGTCCAGTGAACAGGTCAGGGTTCCAAGGTACTGTAGCACGTCCGGTCAACAGGTCAGGGTTCCAAGGTACTGTAGCACGTCCAGTCAACAGGTCAGGGTTCCAAGGTACTGTAGCACGTCCGGTCAACAGGTCAGGGTTCCAAGGTACTGTAGCACGTCCGGTGAACAGGTCAGGGTTCCAAGGTACTGTAGCACGTCCGGTCAACAGGTCAGGGTTCCAAGGTACTGTAGCACGTCCGGTCAACAGGTCAGGGTTCCAAGGTACTGTAGCACGTCCGGTGAACAGGTCAGGGTTCCAAGGTACTGTAGCACGTCCAGTGAACAGGTCAGGGTTCCAAGGTACTGTAGCACGTCCGGTCAACAGGTCAGGGTTCCAAGGTACTGTAGCACGTCCGGTGAACAGGTCAGGGTTCCATAGCCGCAGGCAGAACAGTTGAAACTGGAGCAGCAGCACGACCAGGTGGACTGGGGACGGCCGGGAGTCACTGATGTCTGCGCGCTTCTCGGTCTTGGCCACTCATCTCTCCCTTGGCAAAATGTCAGTGTTATCATCAAACCACACCGCATTCATTTTGAAGCATATTCCACAGGTTTTCAAGTCTATTCGCTCATTTGTCATGTGACTGACATGCGGTAAGGATAAATAGTGCAACAGCCTACAGTCTTCTTAACCTATGTTTGAATTATTGTGATAGGCTCATGTTTTACCACTACGCGCGTACTGCACCGTTCTGGTTACTTTCACCCCTGCTAACATTTTCAATGGATATTTCAGTTGATAGAAAACATCAGGTGCAACCCTCTGGACTTTATTTAAACGTTGCTTCCCTCACCATTGTCTTTAGAAGCTGTTGCACAGTACAGAGATTCATCGCCTGCTCTGTGTAATGCTCATCTATTCTAAATGTCAACTGAACACGTTGGAAATAACTAACATACAACTCTAAGGGTTGTTTCTCACAGAGTTTTCTATTCCATCTAAAACAGTGTAGCCTTCAGGCTGGTCAATCACACACACCGCTGGTTCTAGTTCTCAAAGCATCTTCTGATTATTAACACAAAAGGTGCTTCATTAGTATGCGTGTTGAAAGCATCGTTCTCGCTCCTCGCTCCTCGCTCGCTGCAGATGTGTGACTGCGTGGGAGAAGACAGGTCAGTCACATGGCCTTTTCATTACAGCTCTGTATGCTAGGGATCCAAACGCAACTCTGTCTATTCTCCTCCCCTCTCCTCCTCCTCTCCTCCCCCCTCCTTCCCTCTCCTCTCCTCACCTTCACTCTCCTCCCCCCTCCTCCCCTCTCCTTCTCCCCCCTCCTCCCCTCTCCTCCCCTCTACTCCCCCCTCCCCCCTCCTCCCCTCTCCTCTCCTCCCCGCCTCCCCTCTCCTCCCCTCTCCTTCTCCCTCCTCCCGTCTTCTCCCCTCTCCTTCTCCCTCCTCCCCTCTCCTTCCCCCCTCCTCCCCCTCCTCCCTCCCCCTCCCTTCTCCTCTCCTCCTCTCCTCTCTTCCTTTCCTCTCCTAATTCTCACACGGCGGAGCTGACCTATTTAACACAAAGACAGCCTCATGCAAACTTGATGATATGCATATAACACAGAATTTACAGTGTCACTGCCGAGCTGAAGAGGTCCCCTCCATGAACACTACACTACAGGCCTTAGGGATGGCTGATGAACAAAAGAGGTCCCCTCCATGAACACTACACTGCAGGCCTTAGGGATGGCTGATGAACAGAAGAGGTCCCCTCCATGAACACTACACTACAGGCCTTAGGGATGGCTGATGAGCAGAAGAGGTCCCCTCCATGAACACTACACTACAGGCCTTAGGGATGGCTGATGAACAGAAGAGGTCCCCTCCATGAACACTACACTGCAGGCCTTAGGGATGGCTGATGAACAGAAGAGGTCCCCTCCATGAACACTACACTACAGGCCCTCCACCTCTACTCCCTCCCTCCCATAGGATAACCCTTTTTGGTTCCAGGTATAACACTTTTTGGTTCCAGGTAGAACTCTGCTGGGTTCTATGTAGAACCCTCTGTGGAAAGGGTTCTACATGGAACCCAAAAGGGTTCCACCTGTAACCAAAAGAGTTCTACCTGGAACCTAAAGGGGTTCTTCAAAGGGTTCTCCTATGGGGACAGCCGAAGAACCCTTTTTAAGTTCTAGATAGCACCTTTTTTTCTAAGAGTGTACCAGGAGATGGAAAAGAGACTAGGTAGCATCCCAAATAGCAAACCTATTCCCTATATAGTGCACTACTTTTGACCAGAGCCTTATGGGACTATAAAGGGAATAAGGTGCCATTTGGGTTGCAGTCACACAGGGACTATTAATGGTGTCATCAAGCAGCTACACCTGCAGTCTCTCAGTCTCTCCAACACTTCAACAGAGCTCCGCTGCATGGAAACGACTTCAGCTCAGTCTCTCCAACACTTCAACAGAGCTCAGCTGCATGTAAAAGACTTCAGCTGCCTGCTCTCTAGAAACAAAGTGATCTGCTCAAGCAGCCCTCGAACGCTGCTGTTTCCACATGAAGCCTCATCTTACTCTCTAAACAGAGATCATTCTGACCGTGGATGGGTTTTTAATCATTGTGAAAATACACCAGTGGGAATATACTGTAGACTTAGTTCCCAAGTCCCTCTAGTTTTCATACACCAGTGGGAATACACTGTAGACTTAGTTCCCAAGTCCCTCTAGTTTTCATACACCAGTGGGAATACACTGTAGACTTAGTTCCCAAGTCCCTCTAGTTTTCATACACCAGTGGGAATACACTGTAGACTTTGGTCTCAAGTCCCTCTAGTTTCATATTCGATCAAATTGTCCGTAGAACAGTTCAAGGATGGGAAGCAAATGTGTTCAGAGACAGAGAGAGAGAGAGAGAGACAGACAGAGATAGAGAAACAGAGAGAGAGAGAGAGAGCGAGACAGACAGAGATAGAGAAACAGAGAGAGAGTGAGCGAGACAGACAGAGATAGAGAAACAGAGAGAGAGAGAGAGAGACAGACAGAGATAGAGAAACAGAGCGAGAGAGAGCGAGACAGACAGAGATAGAGAAACAGAGAGAGAGAGAGAGAGCGAGACAGACAGAGATAGAGAAACAGAGAGAGAGAGAGCGAGACAGACAGAGATAGAGAAACAGAGAGAGAGAGAGAGAGCGAGACAGACAGAGATAGAGAAACAGAGCGAGAGAGAGAGAGCGAGACAGACAGACAGAGAAACTACATAATAATCCATCCTATTCAGAGTGCCCATTGCAGGCCGGCTAATGCGAGGCCGTTCCGCTAACAGTGGGAGCTGTCCAGCCGACACGGTGCTGAAAACCAAGTCGCTTTCTCTGCCTCTCTCTCTGCCTTTAACTGCAGCTGTGCTAGCAGCGAAGGACTGAGCCAGCCCAGCGGCCACGCAAACAGCTCAATCATGTGTGTAGCTATTGTGTTGACAAATCCATTAGAAATACCTCCGGATTTCTTAAAGGCAGAACCCGCAAACCGTTGCATGATTTCAAGCATTATAACGCGTTTACTCCGTTCGCTACAAGGCTACCTACCCTATAGCGGTCTGGGCAGGTGGCAAGTGAAATGAGCCCACTCACAGAATTAGCCGTTATCTCTTTGAGAGATCGGGTGAGAGAGTAGCCAACCCAACCATCGTCTAAGCTTAGCTCCTGCCGAGTTTGTCAGTCATAATATAGCCACCCTTCTTATAAAACATAACAGCCTTGATTAGACTTTTCACTAAAAAACAAAAAAACTATGTGATGTCTGCTCTGCTGTGGAATCAACGCCAGTACAGGATCACTGCTAGAGAGAGAGAGAGAGAGAGAGAGAGAGAGAGAGAGAGAGAGAGAGAGAGAGAGAGAGAGAGAGAGAGAGAGAGAGAGAGAGAGAGAGAGAGAGAGAGAGAGAGAGAGAGAGAGAGAGAGAGAGAGAGAGAGAGAGAGAGAGAGAGAGAGAGATACTAGTAAGGAAAGCCCTGGAGAGACGCGCGCGTCATCAGTGCTCCTTGTGTTCTATTTAAAGCAGACTGTATTTACTAAGACCTAGAGTCAGTCAGTCCCGCGGTAAATGGCTGGAAGATCAACATTTAACCAACACCATATCTTTCATGGAGGCTCCCTTTTCTTCATCGTATATCACCGCACTCATCTATACAGAATTGTGACAATAGTTATATTTTTTCAGTGTTTTAACCGGTCTTTTTACTGTGTTACAATAGGCTACTGTCATGTTACAAATAAAGTTTTCTTTGGTCACGTTCCACCTCCTCACGTTGAGGATGGATGCATAGGCTCATGGTGTGGATGAAAACGAATACAACTATTCCAGCATAGACAAGACCTTTGTATAAGTCTTGGGGACAATATAATCGTACATATTGCTGTGAGTTGAACATTTTGGATATAAATGAACGTCTTACATTCGAGTACATTAGGTTACAGGAGTGTCATTCAATCATTATGAGTGAATGATGTTGCGGGTGTGAGGGAGACAGCGCGGCCCCTAAATCATATGACATGTATGACCAATAAGGGCATAAATGTGCAGGCTATGGACAATTAGACACTTCACACATCAAACATTGTCCTTATACTGCAGGTCAGGCTAGGCTACTTACATGGAAGAGATATTCTTGAAAAGCTCAGCTATATCGACACTGCTATTGCCTGCGCTCCCCGCGTCTTGGAGAGCCAGTAAAGGGAAGTATTTCCCGTTGTCGGACTTATTGCAATATATCTCCGTGGGCGAGCAGCTGCAGGCTGGCGGGCAGTCCAGCAACGAGCCGAGACAGTCCTGGAACACACAGAACAGCAACGAGACCCTCCACCAGAATATCCTGCTCCAGTACAACCATAGATCCATGACTCGGTCCAGAAAGGGTCTTTATTCCAAAAAAATAAAGTCGTCGTTCGTGGGCTAGAGTAGAAATGTAGATATGAGTGTTAGGTCCTAGTTGTGTGTGTGGAGGCTATGTGACCGCGGGCGGACGTCACGCCGAGTGCCTGACACTGCGTGTGAAGGAAGGAAGGAAGGTATGCCTGCTAATATGCTCGCTTCTGTAGTGTCCTTGTGGTCTCCCGTTTTCCAAGACCCCGATGTGGAAAATAAAAAAACGCAATAGGCTAAAGATATGAAAGCGTAAAATATATAGCTTCCGTACTCTTTATTTAAATTATCTTTTAACTGCCCTGTGGTGTATTCTAGGATCCACGGTCGAGTCTGTCCGCTGGTAACGTTACCCGGCTCTAAGTTCTCCACGGTCGGACTCGTCGCAGCAAGGAGGCGACTGGCACGAACAGAGCAGAAGTTGGTACCAAGCGTCAAGTCCCTCCTACTGGCAAGGCAGGGCAGGGTCATATCTGACACCTGGGAAAACTGTTGATTATCATCCAAGAACATAAACCCTACATCATCACGCCTCTCACGCACATCAAATTGCACCTTATGGAAGACTAGATCAATATACAGTGCATTCGGAAAGTATTCAGACCCCTTCCCTTTTCCCACATGTGTGTTACATTACAGCCTTATTCTAAAATTGATTAAATCAAATGTTTTCCTCATCAATCTACACACAATACCCCATAACGACAAAGCAAAAACATGTTTTTAGATTTTATTGCAAATGTATTAAAAAATTAAATAAACAGAAATACCTTATTTACATAAGTATTCAGACCATTTGCTTTGAGACTCGAAATTGAGCTCAGATGCATCCTGTTTCCATTGATCATCCTTGAGATGTTTCTACAACTTGATTGGAGTCCACCTGGGGTAAATTCAATTGATTGAACATGTTTTGGAAAGGCACACACCTGTCTATATAAGGTCCCACAGTTGACAGTGCATGTCAGAGCAAAAACCAAGCCATGAGGTCAAAGGAATTGTCCGTAATGTTCCGAGACAGGATTGTGTCGAGGCACAGATCTGAGGAAGGGTACCAAAACATTTCTGCAGCATTGAAGGTTCCCAAGAACACAGTGGCCTCCATCATTCTTGGAACCACCAAGACCCTTCCTAGAGCTGGCCGCCTGGCGAAACTGAGCAATTGGGGAGAAGGGCCTTGGTCAGGGAGGTGGCCAAGAACCCGATGGTCACTCTGACAGAGCTCCGCTGTGGAGATGGGAGAACCTTCCAGAAGGACAACCATCTCTGCAGCACTCCACCAATCAGGCCTTAATGGTAGAGTGGCCAGACGGAAGCCACTCCTCAGTAAAAGGCACATGACCGCCCGCTTGGAGTTTGCCAAAAGGCACCTAAAGACTCTCAGACCATGAGAAACAAGATTCTCTGGTCTGATGAAACCAAGATTGAACTCTTTGGCCTGAATTCCAAGTGTCACATCTGGAGGAAACCTGGCACCATCCCTACGGTGAAGCATGGTGATGGCAGCATCATGCTGTGGGGATGGTTTTCAGCGGCAGGGACTGGGAGACTAGTCAGGATCGAGAGATCCTTGATGAAAACATGCTCCAGAGCGCTCAGGACCTCAGACTAGGGCAAAGGTTCACCTTCCAAAAGGATAACGACCCTAAGCACACAGCCAAGACAACACAGGAGTGGCTTCGGGACAGTAGCTTAGTGGTTAAGGGCGTTTTGTCAGTAACTGAAAGGTGGCTTGTTCTAATCCCCGAGCCGACTAGGTGAAAAATCTGTCTGTGCCCTTGAGCAAGGCACTTAACCCTAATTGCTCATTTAAGTCGCTCTGGATAAGAGCGTCTGCTAAATGACAAAAAAAAAAAAAAGTATCTGAATGTCCTTGAGTGGCCCAGCCAGAGCCCGGACATCTCTGTGCAATGACGCTCCCCATCCAACATGACAGAGCTTGAGAGGATCTGCAGAGAAAAATGGGAGAACCTCCCCAAATACAGTTGTGCCAAGCTTGTAGCTTCATACCCAAGAAGACTCGAGGCTGTAATCCAGGGTTCTTCAATTCCGGTCCTGGAGGGCCGAAACACCTCTGTTTTTCATCCTCTCCTTCTAATCAGGGGCTAATTCAGACCGGGGACACCAGGTGAGTGCAATTATCTACCAGGTAGAAATAAAAAACAGAAGCGTTTCGGCCCTCCAGGACCAGAATTGAAGAACCCTGCTGTAATCGCTGCCAAAGGCACTTCAACAAAGTACTGCGTAAAGGGTCTGAATACTTATGTAAATGTAATATTTCAGTTTTCTATTTTTAAAACATTTGCAAAACCTTCTAAAAACCTGTTTTTGCTTTGTCATTATGGGGTATTGAGTGTAGATTGATGAGGGGGAAAAACAATTTAATCCATTTTAGAATAAGGCTGTAACGTAACAAAATGTGGAAAAGGTCGAGGGGTCTGTAAATATGGGGAATAAATATTTTAAATATTTGTCTGAAGTTCTTGAACCTCTGCAGGGAGGTTGAGGTTCTTAATACATCACCTAGTCCTACTCAGTATAGATTACCCATGGTGCCTAGTATAACACAGATTACATCTGGAGCCCTTGGGTAGCCCACTTCATTCAAGGACAAGGGTTATATATATATATATATATCATCACCTAGTCCTACTCAGTATAGATTACCCATGGTGCCTAGTATAACACAGATTACATCTGGAGCCCTTGGGTAGCCCACTTCATCCAAGGACAAGGGTTATATATATATATATATATATCATCACCTAGTCCTACTCAGTATAGATTACCCATGGTGCCTAGTATAACACAGATTACATCTGGAGCCCTTGGGTAGCCCACTTCATTCAAGGACAAGGGTATATATATATATATATATATATATATATATATATATATGTATACTATATACTGTATATATACTATATGCCACAGGAATGTGAAAATAACATTTAAAGGGCCAATCAGCAGTTGAAACAATACTGTTTTGGTTTTTTTTTTTTAAAGCAGAGGGATGAGGCTAGAGAAATGTAACCACTCTCAAATTCATAGACAGACCTATGGACGCAAGGATGACCATCCATCATACTTTAAACCATGTTTTTAAACTATAGGTTACAGTGTTTGTTTTTTAAATTTACTTTACTTTTTTTTCTTTTTTTACATTGGAGTAAAACAAGCTTATATTTTGGGTTCTGATGGGGTGTGACAGTTAAACTAAGCTCATATTCTTCAAGAACCAATGGGTACATATCATTAATTCATTAGTACAAAAATGGATGTAGCAACTGCTGATTGGCCCTTTTAAGGACACATGGTCAGATGTACTGGGCCTTCAGAAAGTATTCATACCGCTTGACCTATTCCACGTCTTGTTGTGTTTCAGCCTGAATTCAAAATGAATTAAATCTATATATTTTCTCACCCATCTACACACAATACCTCATAATGACAAAGTGAAAACATGTTTTAAGAAATGTTTGCAAATGTATTGAAAATGAAATACAGAAATATCTCATTTAGATAAGTATTCACTCCCTTGAGTCAGTACTTTGTATAACCACCTTTGGCAGCGATTACAGCTGTGAGTCTTTCTGGGTAAGTCTCTAAGAGCTTTCCACACCTGGATTGTACAACATTTGCCCATTTATTCTTTTCAGAATTCTTCAAGCTCTGTCAAGTTGGTTGTTGATCATTTCTAGACAAACGTGTTCAGGTCTTCAGGCCATACATTTTCAAGCAGATTTAAGTCAAAACTGTAACTCGGCCACTCAGGAACATTCACTGTCTTCTTGGTAAGCAACTCCAGTGTAGATTTGGCCTTGTGTTTTAGGTTACTGTCCTGCTGAAAGGTGAATTAATCTCCCAGTGTCTGTAGGAAGGCAGACTGAACCAGGTTTTCCTCTAGGATTTTGCCTGTGCTTAGCTCCATTTAGTTTATTCTTTATTCTGAAAAACATGATTCAGCCACCACTATGCTTGAAAATATGGAGAGTGGTACTCAGTAATGTGTTGTATTGGATTTGCCACAAACATAACACTTTGTATTCAGGACAAAAAATGTATTGCTTTGCCACATGTTTTGCAGTATTACTTTAGTGCCTTGTTGCAAACAGGATCCATGTTTTTGAATATTTTTTTTCTGTACAGGCTTCCTTCCTTTCACTCTGTCAATTAGGTTATTATTGTAGTGTAACTACAATGTTGTTGATCCATCCTCAGTTTTTTCTCTTATCACAGCCTTTAAACTGTAACTGTTTTAAAGTCATGGTGAAATCCCTGAGCGGTTTCTTTCCTCTCCAGAAACTGAGTTAGGAAGGACGCCTGAATCTTTGTAGTGACTGGGTGTATTGATACACCATCCAAAGTGTAATTAATAACTTCACCATGCTCAAAGGGATATTCAATGTCTGCTTTTTTTTTTTTACCCATCTACCAATAGGTGCCCTTCTTTGAGAAGCATTGGAAAACCTCCCTGGTCTTTGTGGTTGAATCTATTTTTGAAATTCACTGCTCGACTGAGGGACCTTACAGATAATTGTATGTGGGGGTACATAGATGAGGTAGTCATTCAAAAATCATGTTAAACACTATTATTGCAGAGAGAGAGGGGGGGGCAGAGAGAGAGAGAGAGAGGGTGAACGATAGAGACAGAGGGTGAAAGCTAGAGAGAGAGGTGAAAACCACATCTCTCTGGGTTCCACTCAGATAAAGAAGACACTCTCTGATAAAACAACCAGCTGTCATGGAGGCGGTCACTTCATTTCAAATTAACTTCCATTTTTATATCAGAGATGGATTGGAACTGAACATTGATCAAAAATCCTTTCCCAACACATTATCTTCAAGCATCATCCAAAGCCTCTAGAATATGATTGGTTCCACAGATGCCAGTTCTCTCCTTGATCCCATGATGCAATTTATTTATCTCTATCTGTACTTTGAGACAGATAGTCCATTAATCAAGTTGGATAAACTCATCGAAGATTTGATCTGTCAGGCACATCTCAGGCTGCCATCTCCATCTAAGTACAATAGGAAGGAGCTGCCAGTCTGGAGTCATTTTAACTGGTCTCAGCTATCTATGCCTCTATTCCCACAGGGCCCTGGTCAAAGGTAGAGCATTATATAGGGAACAGTGTGCCATTAGGGACGCAGAACAGTCTCAGCTACCAGTGGCTCCACTATCTCCTGAGCTCGCTGTCCATCTTCACATAGCCTTTCAAACACCCTGTCATCTGACTATCAGTCACCATGACAACACGTCTCTCTCTGGGAGGCCCACATTCTGGTCAGACCATCATATTTCCTGTCCTCCACAGGAAATGGGCCGTCTCGGCTGTCTTCAAGTCTCAGCTTGTCTACTTCCTGTCCTTTACCTCCTGTCTGTGTCCCGAACGGCATCCTGTTCCCCAACGCAATCTCCAAAAGAAAATACTGTACAGTGTCTTCCCTTTGATCTTTTCAGTAGAAATTATCCACCAATATTGAATTTAACAAGCCTGTTATATTAAATGAAGTTCACTTTAATATAAACCATATGGAGAATTCAATTTATCTGGTTTTTATATGACTAAAGGTTTGCTAACATTGCCAACATTCAGCATTTTTACATGTCCCTCCGTCAACCCTGTGTCACTTCTAGGACTATTTCAACCCACTTAATTCCCCCAAAATGCCAAGATTCACCATCGTTATAAAGGCCTGGTTATTTTGCTGCTTTGACAGTCAGATTCACCATCGTTATAAAGGCCTGGTTATTTTGCTGCTTTGACAGTCAGATTCACCATCGTTATAAAGGCCTGGTTATTTTGCTGCTTTGACAGTCAGATTCACCATCGTTATAAAGGCCTGGTTATTTTGCTGCTTTGACAGTCAGATTCACCATCGTTATAAAGGCCTGGTTATTTTGCTGCTTTGACAGTCAGATTCACCATCGTTATAAAGGCCTGGTTATTTTGCTGCTTTGACAGTCAGATTCACCATCGTTATAAAGGCCTGGTTATTTTGCTGCTTTGACAGTCAGATTCACCATCGTTATAAAGGCCTGGTTATTTTGCTGCTTTGACAGTCAGATTCACCATCGTTATAAAGGCCTGGTTATTTTGCTGCTTTGACAGTCAGATTCACCATCGTTATAAAGGCCTGGTTATTTTGCTGCTTTGACAGTCAGATTCACCATCGTTATAAAGACCTGGTTATTTTGCTGCTTTGACAGTCAGATTCACCATCGTTATAAAGGCCTGGTTATTTTGCTGCTTTGACAGTCAGATTCACCATCGTTATAAAGGCCTGGTTATTTTGCTGCTTTGACAGTCAGATTCACCATCGTTATAAAGGCCTGGTTATTTTGCTGCTTTGTCATTTCTGAAGATTATTATTTATGTTCATGTGATTAGTGATGCCTTTACATCTGACACAGAGTTGCTATAAACTGTCTGTCTGTCTTAATCACTGTATTAGACCCTGTCTGTCTGTTTTAATCAATGTATGTCACGCGTCGTGTATGCGGTCAGCGAAGTCAAACGCAGGACACAGAGCGGCTGGCAACGTACTTTTACTGAACACAGTCACTTAAAGTACAAAAACCAACAAACCTCCAAACAGGGAGGAAAACACGAAAAATCCGAACACTAAAGCAACTGCCGGAATGACAAAGAACAATCACACACAATAACCAATGAGAGACAGGGGTTAATATAGGGAATACAATACAACATAATGGGGAACAGGTGTAAACAATTAAGACCACACAAGACAAACACCGAAACATCGATCGGCAGCAGCTAGTACTCCGGGGACGACGAACGCCGAAGCCTGCCCGAGCAAGGAGGAGGAGCAGCCTCGGCTGAATCCGTGACAGTACCCCGCATTGACGCGCGGCTCCAGCCGTGCGACGACCCCGGCCTCGGGGACGGCCAGGAGGACGCGGAGCAGGGTGAGTCGGATGACTCCGGTGGAAATCCCTCAATAGGGAGGGATCTAGGATGTCCCTCCTAGGGACCCAGCACCGTTCCTCCGGACCGTACCCCTCCCACTCCACGAGGTACTGTAGACCCCCCATCCGACGCCTCGAATCCAAGATGGAACGGACTGAGTACGCCGGAGCCCCCTCGATGTCTAGTGGGGGCGGAGGAGCTTCTCGTACCTCATTCTCCTGGAGTGGACCAGCTACCACCGGCCTGAAGAGAGACACATGGAACGAGGGGTTAATGTGGTAATTAATGGGCAGTTGTAACCTATAACATACCTCGTTCAATCTCCTCAGGACTTTAAATGGCCCCACAAACCGCCGACCCAGCTTCCGGCAGGGCAGGCGAAGGGGCCTGGTTTCGGGTCGAGAGCCAGACTCGATCTCCCGGTGCATACACCGGAGCCTCACTGCGGTGGCGATCGGCACTCGCCTTTTGCCGCCTGATAGCCCGCTGCAGATGGACATGCGCAGCGTTCCATGTTTCCTCCGAGCGCCGAAACCACTCATCCACCGCAGGGGCTTCGATCTGGCTCTGATGCCAGGGTGCCAGGACCGGCTGATTACCCAGCACATACTGAAAAGGCGTAAGATTAGTGGAGGAGTGGCGGAATGAGTTTTGGGCTATCTCTGCCCAGGGGATATACCCTGACCACTCCTCCTGCCGGCCCTGGCAATAGGACCTCAGAAACCTACCCACATCCTGGTTTACTCTCTCCACCTGCCCATTACTCTTGGGGTGAAAACCTGAGGTAAGGCTAATCGAGACCCCCAGACGTTCCATAAACGCCCTCCAGACTCTAGAGGTGAACTGGGGACCCCGATCAGACACTATATCCTCAGGCACCCCGTAGTGCCGGAAGAAGTGAGTAAACAGGGCGTCGGCAGTTTGTAGGGCTGTAGGGAGACCTGGCATAGGAATGAGATGGCAGGCCTTAGAAAACCGATCCACAACGACCAAGATCGTAGTGTTCCCCTGGGAGTGGGGAAGGTCCGTGACAAAATCCACCGATAGGTGAGACCACGGCCGTTGTGGAATGGGTAGGGGTTGTAACTTCCCCCTGGGCAGGTGTCTAGGCGCCTTACACTGGGCGCACACCGAGCAGGAGGAAACGTAAACCCTCACGTCCCTAGCTAAAGTGGGCCACCAGTACTTCTCACTAAGGCAGTGCACTGTCCGACCAATGCCAGGATGACCAGAGGAGGGTGACGTGTGAGCCCAATATATCAGTCGATCACGAACCTCGAGCGGCACGTACCTCCGCCCCTCTGGACACTGTGGGGGAGTAGGGTCGGCACGTAACGCCCGCGCAATGTCCGCATCGACCTCCCACACCACCAGTGCCACCAGACAAGACTCCGGAAGTATGGGAGTAGGCTCAATGGACCTCTCCTCTGTGTCATATCGTCGGGACAGAGCGTCTGCCTTCGCGTTCTGTGACCCTGGTCTATAGGTGAGCTTGAATACAAATCGGGTAAGAAACATGGCCCACATAGCCTGGCGAGGGTTCAGTCTCCTCGCTGCCCGGATGTACTCCAGGTTTCGATGGTCAGTCAGAATGAGAAAAGGGTGTTTAGCCCCCTCAAGCCAATGCCTCCACACCTTCAGGGCTTGAACCACCGCTAGCAGCTCCCTGTCCCCCAAGTCATAATTGCGCTCCGCCGGACTGAGCTTCTTAGAATAGAAAGCACAGGGGCGGAGTTTTGGTGGCGTACCCGAGCGCTGAGACAGTATAGCACCGATCCCCGCCTCGGACGCATCTACCTCAACTTGGAATGCCAAAGAGGGATCCGGATGTGCCAGCACCGGAGCCGAGGTGAACAGGTCCTTCAGCTGTCTAAACGCCCTGTCCACCTCAGCCGACCACTGCAGACGCACCGGGCCCCCCTTTAACAGGGAGGTGATGGGAGCTGCTACCTGTCCAAAGCCCCGGATAAACCTCCGGTAGTAATTGGCAAAACCCAAGAACCGCTGCACCTCCTTCACCGTGGTGGGAGTCTGCCAATTACGCACGGCTGAAACGCGGTCAATCTCCATCTCCACCCCTGACGCGGACAACCGATGTCCCAGGAAGGAGATGGACTCCTGGAAGAACAGACAGTTCTCCGCCTTCGCATACAGGTCATGCTCCAACAGTCTACCAAGCACCCGACGCACCAGGGACACATGCTCGGCTCGTGTAGCGGAATATATTCGAATGTCATCAATATACACCACTACACCCTGTCCATGCAAATCTCGGAAAATCTCGTCCACAAACGATTGGAAGACTGAAGGAGCATTCATTAAACCGTATGGCATGACGAGGTACTCATAGTGACCCGAGGTGGTACTGAATACTGTTTTCCACTCATCTCCCTCCCTAATGCGCACCAGGTTGTACGCGCTCCTGAGATCCAATTTTGTGAAGAATCACGCCCCGTGTAATGACTCCGTCATACTAGCAATCGGGGGAGAGGATAGCTGTATTTGATTGTAATCTGATTGAGACCACTGTAATCAATACACGGCCATAAACCCCCATCCTTCTTCTTCACAAAAAATAAACTAGAGGACGCAGGGGAAGTGGACGGGCGTATGTATCCCTGTCTCAGAGATTCGGCGACGTATGTCTCCATAGCCGCCGTCTCCTCCTGAGTCAGAGGATACACGACTACGAGGAAGCGCAGCGCCTACCTGGAGGTCTATCGCACAATCCCCCTATCGATGAGGTGGTAATTGAGTCGCCTTCTTTTTACAGAAGGCGAGAGCCAAATCGGCATACTCAGGAGGAATGTGCAAAGTGGGAACTTGGTTCGGACTTTCCACCGTCGTTGCCCCTACGGAAACACCTACACACCGCCCGACACACTGATCAGACCATCCCTTGAGAGCCCTCTGTTGCCATGAAATGTTGGGGTCATGAGATGTTAACCAGGGAAGCCCCAAAACCACGGGAAACGCAGGAGAATCAATCAAATATAACCGTATAATCTCCTCTTCATCTTAAGTGGCGCTGTGACCTCCCTAATCAATCCCGACCCCAAAGGGCGGCTATCTAGGGCATGGATGGGGAAGGGCACATCAACTGGTACAATAGGAATCCCTAACTCATACGTGAACCGGCGATCGATAAAATTCCCAGCTGCGCCTGAGGCTACTAGCGCCTTATGCTGGGAGTGAGGAGAAACCTCTGGAAACACAACTTTAATACACATATGAACAACAGAGAGCTCTGGGTGAGTTGGATGCCTTCTCACCTGGAATGACTCATCAGTGCGCTGCCTGCTGCCTTGATTCCTAAGAGACCCTCCCCAGCACCGACCCGCAGTGTGTCCTCTGCGGCCACAGTTGGTGCAGGGGACGGCCTCTCTCCTGGTCTCTCTCCTGGTCTCCCTAGCACCAGCACCCCTGAGCTCCATAGGGCTCGGCTCGGAAGTGCTGGGGGATGGAATGGACGGCCCCGACTCTGGACGTCCGCGGGTAGCCAACAAGGTATCTAGGCGAATTGACATGTCCACCAGCTGATCGAAGCTTAGGTGAACTCCGCATAATTGACTGTAGCGGCGTCTATTCCCCCCCACTCGGCGTTGGCCCACTCCAGCGCCTTGCCGGACAGACAGGAGATGAGGGCGGACACGCTCTCGTATCCCGAGGGCACCGGGTGGATGGTTGCCAGGTAGAGTTCCACTTGGAGCAGGAAACTCTGACGCCGCTGTGCCATCATTAGCCCTCGGGAGCGAGAGCCGAATCCCACTGGACCCCGGAGGTGAAGCGATGGGTATAGCTGATGGTGGTGGTATCGTCGGAGGAGGTGTGGGCAAACCTCCTCTTTCCCATCGCCTCAAGGTGTTCACCACCCGTTCCATGGCGGTGCCTAGAGCCTGGATCATGGCCGCTTGTTGTGCTACGCACTCCTCCATTGATCCAGCTGGCACCGCCGCTCCTGCTGACTCCATGTCGTGGTGTGTGATTCTGTCACGCGTCGTGTATGCGGTCAGCGAAGTCAAACGCAGGACACAGAGCGGCTGGCAACGTACTTTTACTGAACACAGTCACTTAAAGTACAAAAACCAACAAACCTCCAAACAGGGAGGAAAACACGAAAAATCCGAACACTAAAGCAACTGCCGGAACGACAAAGAACAATCACACACAATAACCAATGAGAGACAGGGGTTAATGTAGGGAATACAATACAACATAATGGGGAACAGTTGTAAACAATTAAGACCACACAAGACAAACACCAAAACATAAATCGGCAGCAGCTAGTACTCCGGGGACGACGAACGCCGAAGCCTGCCTGAGCAAGGAGGAGGAGCAGCCTCGGCTGAATCCGTGACAATGTATTACACCCTGTCTGTCTGTCTGTTTTAATCACTGTATTAGACCCTGTCTGTCTGTCTGTTTTAATCACTGTATTACACCCTGTCTGTAGTATCCATGGTCTCACCTCACTAATCGTAATGTAGTATCCATGGTAACGTAGTATCCATGGTCTCACCTCACTAATCGTAATGTAGTATCCATGGTAACATAGTATCCATGGTCTCACCTCACTAATCGTAACGTAGTGTCCATGGTCTCACCTCACTAATCGTAATGTAGTATCCATGGTAACATAGTATCCATGGTAACGTAGTATCCATGGTCTCACCTCACTAATCGTAACATAGTATCCATGGTCTCACCTCACTAATCGTAACGTAGTATCCATGGTAACATAGTATCCATGGTCTCACCTCACTAATCGTAACGTAGTGTCCATGGTCTCACCTCACTAATCGTAACATAGTATCCATGGTAACATAGTATCCATGGTCTCACCTCACTAATCGTAATGTAGTATCCATGGTAACATAGTATCCATGGTCTCACCTCACTAATCGTAACATAGTATCCATGGTCTCACCTCACTAATCGTAATGTAGTATCCATGGTAACGTAGTATCCATGGTCTCACCTCACTAATCGTAACGTAGTATCCATGGTCTCACCTCACTAATCGTAATGTAGTATCCATGGTAACATAGTATCCATGGTCTCACCTCACTAATCGTAACGTAGTGTCCATGGTCTCACCTCACTAATCGTAACATAGTATCCATGGTAACATAGTATCCATGGTCTCACCTCACTAATCGTAATGTAGTATCCATGGTAACATAGTATCCATGGTCTCACCTCACTAATCGTAACGTAGTATCCATGGTCTCACCTCACTAATCGTAATGTAGTATCCATGGTAACATAGTATCCATGGTCTCACCTCACTAATCGTAACGTAGTGTCCATGGTCTCACCTCACTAATCGTAATGTAGTATCCATGGTAACATAGTATCCATGGTAACGTAGTATCCATGGTCTCACCTCACTAATCGTAACGTAGTATCCATGGTAACATAGTATCCATGGTAACGTAGTATCCATGGTCTCACCTCACTAATCGTAACATAGTATCCATGGTCTCACCTCACTAATCGTAACGTAGTATCCATGGTAACATAGTATCCATGGTCTCACCTCACTAATCGTAACGTAGTGTCCATGGTCTCACCTCACTAATCGTAACATAGTATCCATGGTAACATAGTATCCATGGTCTCACCTCACTAATCGTAATGTAGTATCCATGGTAACATAGTATCCATGGTCTCACCTCACTAATCGTAACATAGTATCCATGGTCTCACCTCACTAATCGTAATGTAGTATCCATGGTAACGTAGTATCCATGGTCTCACCTCACTAATCGTAACGTAGTATCCATGGTCTCACCTCACTAATCGTAATGTAGTATCCATGGTAACATAGTATCCATGGTCTCACCTCACTAATCGTAACGTAGTGTCCATGGTCTCACCTCACTAATCGTAACATAGTATCCATGGTAACATAGTATCCACGGTCTCACCTCACTAATCGTAATGTAGTATCCATGGTAACATAGTATCCATGGTCTCACCTCACTAATCGTAACGTAGTATCCATGGTCTCACCTCACTAATCGTAATGTAGTATCCATGGTAACATAGTATCCATGGTCTCACCTCACTAATCGTAACGTAGTGTCCATGGTCTCACCTCACTAATCGTAATGTAGTATCCATGGTAACGTAGTATCCATGGTCTCACCTCACTAATCGTAACGTAGTATCCATGGTCTCACCTCACTAATCGTAATGTAGTATCCATGGTAACATAGTATCCATGGTCTCACCTCACTAATCGTAACGTAGTGTCCATGGTCTCACCTCACTAATCGTAACATAGTATCCATGGTAACATAGTATCCATGGTCTCACCTCACTAATCGTAACATAGTATCCATGGTAATGTAGTATCCATGGTCTCACCTCACTAATCGTAACGTAGTATCCATGGTCTCACCTCACTAATCGTAACATAGTATCCATGGTAACATAGTATCCATGGTCTCACCTCACTAATCGTAACGTAGTATCCATGGTCTCACCTCACTAATCGTAACGTAGTATCCATGGTAACGTAATATCCATGGTCTCACCTCACTAATCGTAACGTAGTGTCCATGGTCTCACCTCACTAATCGTAATGTAGTATCCATGGTAACATAGTATCCATGGTAACGTAGTATCCATGGTCTCACCTCACTAATCGTAACGTAGTGTCCATGGTCTCACCTCACTAATCGTAATGTAGTATCCATGGTAACATAGTATCCATGGTCTCACCTCACTAATCGTAATGTAGTATCCATGGTAACATAGTATCCATGGTCTCACCTCACTAATCGTAACGTAGTGTCCATGGTCTCACCTCACTAATCGTAATGTAGTATCCATGGTAACGTAGTATCCATGGTCTCACCTCACTAATCGTAACGTAGTATCCATGGTCTCACCTCACTAATCGTAATGTAGTATCCATGGTAACATAGTATCCATGGTCTCACCTCACTAATCGTAACGTAGTGTCCATGGTCTCACCTCACTAATCGTAACATAGTATCCATGGTAACATAGTATCCATGGTCTCACCTCACTAATCGTAACATAGTATCCATGGTAACGTAGTATCCATGGTCTCACCTCACTAATCGTAACGTAGTATCCATGGTCTCACCTCACTAATCGTAACATAGTATCCATGGTAACGTAGTATCCATGGTCTCACCTCACTAATCGTAACGTAGTATCCATGGTCTCACCTCACTAATCGTAACGTAGTATCCATGGTAACGTAATATCCATGGTCTCACCTCACTAATCGTAACGTAGTGTCCATGGTCTCACCTCACTAATCGTAATGTAGTATCCATGGTAACATAGTATCCATGGTCTCACCTCACTAATCGTAACGTAGTGTCCATGGTCTCACCTCACTAATCGTAACATAGTATCCATGGTAACATAGTATCCATGGTCTCACCTCACTAATCGTAACATAGTATCCATGGTAACGTAGTATCCATGGTCTCACCTCACTAATCGTAACGTAGTATCCATGGTCTCACCTCACTAATCGTAACATAGTATCCATGGTAACGTAGTATCCATGGTCTCACCTCACTAATCGTAACGTAGTATCCATGGTCTCACCTCACTAATCGTAATGTAGTATCCATGGTAACATAGTATCCATGGTCTCACCTCACTAATCGTAACGTAGTGTCCATGGTCTCACCTCACTAATCGTAACATAGTATCCATGGTAACATAGTATCCATGGTCTCACCTCACTAATCGTAACATAGTATCCATGGTAACGTAGTATCCATGGTC
Source organism: Coregonus clupeaformis (assembly GCF_020615455.1). Lineage (NCBI taxonomy): Eukaryota > Metazoa > Chordata > Actinopteri > Salmoniformes > Salmonidae > Coregonus > Coregonus clupeaformis. The sequence goes on from NW_025533636.1 coordinate 208,476, forward strand.
TCACCTCACTAATCGTAACGTAGTATCCATGGTCTCACCTCACTAATCGTAACGTAGTATCCATGGTAACGTAGTATCCATGGTCTCACCTCACTAATCGTAACGTAGTGTCCATGGTCTCACCTCACTAATCGTAACGTAGTATCCATGGTAACGTAATATCCATGGTCTCACCTCACTAATCGTAACGTAGTGTCCATGGTCTCACCTCACTAATCGTAATGTAGTATCCATGGTAACATAGTATCCATGGTCTCACCTCACTAATCGTAATGTAGTATCCATGGTAACATAGTATCCATGGTCTCACCTCACTAATCGTAACGTAGTGTCCATGGTCTCACCTCACTAATCGTAATGTAGTATCCATGGTAACGTAGTATCCATGGTCTCACCTCACTAATCGTAACGTAGTATCCATGGTCTCACCTCACTAATCGTAATGTAGTATCCATGGTAACATAGTATCCATGGTCTCACCTCACTAATCGTAACGTAGTGTCCATGGTCTCACCTCACTAATCGTAACATAGTATCCATGGTAACATAGTATCCATGGTCTCACCTCACTAATCGTAACATAGTATCCATGGTAACGTAGTATCCATGGTCTCACCTCACTAATCGTAACGTAGTATCCATGGTCTCACCTCACTAATCGTAACATAGTATCCATGGTAACGTAGTATCCATGGTCTCACCTCACTAATCGTAACGTAGTATCCATGGTCTCACCTCACTAATCGTAACGTAGTATCCATGGTAACGTAATATCCATGGTCTCACCTCACTAATCGTAACGTAGTGTCCATGGTCTCACCTCACTAATCGTAATGTAGTATCCATGGTAACATAGTATCCATGGTAACGTAGTATCCATGGTCTCACCTCACTAATCGTAACGTAGTGTCCATGGTCTCACCTCACTAATCGTAATGTAGTATCCATGGTAACATAGTATCCATGGTCTCACCTCACTAATCGTAACGTAGTATCCATGGTCTCACCTCACTAATCGTAACATAGTATCCATGGTAACGTAGTATCCATGGTCTCACCTCACTAATCGTAACGTAGTATCCATGGTCTCACCTCACTAATCGTAACGTAGTATCCATGGTCTCACCTCACTAATCGTAACGTAGTATCCATGGTAACATAGTATCCATGGTCTCACCTCACTAATCGTAACATAGTATCCATGGTAACGAAGTATCCATGGTCTCACCTCACTAATCGTAACGTAGTATCCATGGTCTCACCTCACTAATCGTAACATAGTATCCATGGTAACGTAGTATCCATGGTCTCACCTCACTAATCGTAACGTAGTGTCCATGGTAACATAGTATCCATGGTCTCACCTCACTAATCGTAACGTAGTATCCATGGTAACGTAGTATCCATGGTCTCACCTCACTAATCGTAACGTAGTCTCCATGGTCTCACCTCACTAATCGTAATGTAGTATCCATGGTAACATAGTATCCGTGGTCTCACCTCACTAATTGGTGTCAAAGCACTAATTGCCTGAAACATGAATATGATAATTATCTGATCTAACGATAATAATAACAGCCAATCACCATCATCATTTCCACCTGATGATCTGACTAATCTGTGCTTTATGCAGATCACATGAGGTGATGAGTCCCAAATGGCATCCTAATCCCTCCATAGGGCCCTGGGCAACAGTAACACACTATATAGGGAAAAGGGTTTCATTTGGGACGCAGCCGAGGAACTCTATTTAAATGCAGCTTCCTTCCTCTCTCCCTCCTCTGCATCTGGTTTGAATGTATGAGGTTACATAACACAGTGAGTCAGAGGACTGAAGGACCGTACGTACGGTGATTCATCTTATCTAGAGCTGATCTCCTCTCCTCTCCTCTCCTCTCCTCTCCTCTCCTCTCTCCTCTCCTCTCCTCTCCTCTCCTCTCCTCTCCTCTCCTCTCCTCTCCTCTCCTCTCCTCTTCTTTCTGATAGACAGCAGCAGGTAGAGCTGCAGTCATCCTACCTAAAATCAACCTCTCCTCTATTGTCTATTCCTCTCCTCTTGTTTCCTCCCCTCCCCTCTCCTCTATTCTTCTCCTCCCCTCCTCTCCTCATTTCCCCTCTCCTGTATTCTTCTCCTCCCCTCCTCTCCTCTCCTCTCATCTCCTCTATTCCTCTCCTCTCCTCTCCTCTCCTCTCCTCTCCTCTCCTCTCCTCTCCTCTCCTCTCCTCTCCTCTCCTCTCCTCTCCTCTCCTCTCCTCTCCTCTCCTCTCCTCTCCTCTCCTCTCCTCTCCTCTCCTCTCCTCTCCTCTTCTTTCTGATAGACAGCAGCAGGTAGAGCTGCAGTCATCCTACCTAAAATCAACCTCTCCTCTATTGTCTATTCCTCTCCTCTTGTTTCCTCCCCTCCCCTCTCCTCTATTCTTCTCCTCCCCTCCTCTCCTCCCCTCTCCTGTATTCCTCTCCTCTCCTCTCCTCTCCTCTCCTCTCCTCTCCTCTCCTCTCCTCTCCTCTCCTCTCCTCTCCTCTCTTTCTTTCTCTCCAGACACAGCCAAGGACACACAAAGCTCTTCTTGACTTCTCTTCCTGGGCTATTTTCAGAATTTGTAATTTGTCCCCACAATCAAATATCCTGGGTGAAATATGACTAACTAAATGGACAAGTTGAAATCTGAAAAGGTGTAGTAGATTTAAAAGGTGTAGTAGATTTAAAAGCTGTAGGAGATTTAAAAGGTGTAGGAGATTTAAAAGGTGTAAGAGATTTAAAAGCTGTAGTAGATTTAAAAGGTGTAGGAGATTTAATTGTTAGCAGATTTCAGCTCAGAGGAAACAGACTGAGCTCAAGGGTATTTTGTCGTATTGCTGTGATCGTTCTTGTTACATGTTGAACGGCTTGTAGCCTACTGCAGCATATTAACTTTCCCAGCAGGGTTGGGGTCGATTCCAATTCAATACTAGAATTTTCTCATGAAGTGGAGAATTTACATTGAAATCAATTTGAATATCAACAATCTTCAAGTTATGGAACTGGAATTGAATTGGAATTAGACTGTTTGGACTTTTGGAATGTAATTGTAATTGTAAAAACATTTAATTTTACATTTCCCAGTTGATGGAATTAATGCACATACTGTAGTATCAAACATTTTCTGTAGGATAAAAAAATATATAATGTTTCCAGTATAGCTAGTCTGTCTAAACAGGGACATGTTCAGCCTGAAAGCCTGAGGGAATTGAATTTCAATTGAAATCGATGGAATTGTTGGGAATAATGTTGCATTGGGAATTGAATTCTTGGAATTTGCCCAACATTGGAATTGAGAGTAATTTAATTATCTCTGAATTTAAAAACTGAAGTGTAATTTACAGGTAGTGGGAATTGAATTAGTGGAGTTAACCCCAACCATGTTCCCTAGACAGACAACTCATCATCATGGTCACAGACAGACAGAGAGCATCTAACAGAGTACATGTTGCTTTGACATCACTGCAATGTCAGACATATTGTGGAGTTATCAGGCAAAGTAAAGGATCATCTCCTGACAGGAAATGACATGTGTACCAATGGGAGACATGCCGCGTTCAAGACAACTCGGAACTCAGAAACTCTGACATTTACAACTTGGAAACTCGTTGTAGAAAAATTATCTCTGAGTTTCCCACTTGGAAAGTATCAGAGTCAACCAATAGGAAGCGCTATGCAAAATAATGTACCAAGATGTTAACTCTGAGGTTCAGTTGTCTTGAAAAAACCACACGCTCCAGTGACACGCTACACACGCACCAGTGACACGCAACACACGCTCCAGTGACACGATACACACGCACCAGTGACACGCTACACACGCTCCAGTGACACGATACACACGCACCAGTGACACGCTACACACGCTCCAGTGACACGCTACACATGCTCCAGTGACACGCTACACATGCTCCAGTGACACACTACACACGCTCCAGTGACACGCTGAACACGCTCCAGTGACACACTACACACGCGCCAGTGACACGCTACACACGCTCCAGTGACACGCTACACACGCTCCAGTGACACGCTACACACGCTCCAGTGACACGCTGAACACGCTCCAGTGACACGCTACACACGCTCCAGTGACACGCTACACACACTCCAGTGACACGCTACACACATTCCAGTGACATGCTACACACACTCCAGTGACACGCTACACACACTCCAGTGACACGCTACACACACTCCAGTGACACGCTACACACACTTCAGTGACACGCTACACACATTCCAGTGACACGCTACACACACTTCAGTGACACGCTACACACACTTCAGTGACTAGCTACACAGATGACCTGTGACAATGGGCTTGTTCGAGCGGATCATTTTTGTCAAGTCAAACTGTTGCATTATGGGGTCGAACATTTTCGGACTTGCGCCAACTTTACAAAAATCTTGTGATCAAAGGTCATGACTGCAGTCTGAAGTTTTGACTGCAGTCGTTCTTCCCCAGCTTCATCCTGCAGCCATCGCCTGCATTGTGGGAGGTTCTATTGACAACCAATCATTAGGTTTTCTTTGTTTGACCCACGCGAATTTGACCAAAGACGTGACTGAAACAGAAAACAACTTTGCCGCAATTCATGTAGACAGTGGATAAGTGCAAATAAATGTGATATTTGGGCTCTCTCTCACTGATTGATTGGACAATGTACACACATATATTTTCAGTTTGTGAGTGCGTGATATGGGGGTTGGAGACATGTTTATTTCAACATTATAAAGAAAAACTTTTATAAACAATAGCAGCACTGCCATGTTGATCTGAGCCTTGCTGTTGGAAAACCACATCAGTGTCTGACTTTCGGATGTCGCAGATGCACCTCCCCCGACTTCGAGAAGAAACTGGACTCCTAGGAGTAACACAGGATGGATGGTCAGTTATCATGGTCAAGTCATATTGACAAAGGTGTTGTGAAGATGGGGAGGGGTATGTCTGTTATAAAAAGATGTTGTGCGTTTTTTTGACACAAAAATCAACTGTACTAGTTGTTCAGGTTCTGGTCTTGTCCCGTCTTGATTACTGTCCCGGTAATATGTTCAGGTGCAGCAAAGAAAAGACCTAGCAAAGCTGCAGCTGGCTCAAAACAGAGCAGCACGCCTTGCCCTGAACTGCACACACACAACTAACATCAACAACACGCATGATAGTCTTACATGGTTGAGGGTTGACGAGAAATCGACAATTCTCTTCTTTTCGAGAAACATTTGTTTGTTGGAAATGCCTAACCACATACAGTGGGGGAAAAGTATTTAGTCAGCCACCAATTGGTCCAAGTTCTCCCACTTAAAAAGATGAGAGAGGCCTGTAATTTTCATCATAGGTACACGTCAACTATGACAGACAAATTGAGAAAAAAAAAATCAAGAAAATCACATTGTAGGATTTTTGTACTTATTTTCCACCACAATTTGCAAATAAATTCATTAAAAATCCTACAATGTCATTTTCTGGATTTTTTTTTTCCTCATTTTGTCTGTCGTAGTTGACGTGTACCTATGATGAAAATTACAGGCCTCTCTCATCTTTTTAAGTGGGAGAACTTGGACCAATCGGTGGCTGACTAAATACGTTTTTCCCCCCACTGTACTTATTCTATTAGCATACACTTCAGAGAGACACATACCCCACCTGACAGGCCACCGTGGGTTTCTTCACGGTACCCAAACCAAAAACAGATTTAATGCTTCGCTCAGTTATGTATAGAGCCATGTCATCATGGAACGCTCTGCCACCAGAGGTTACTCAGGGAAAAAGCAAGTTTAGCTTTAAAAAACCAGATTAAAAACCATGTTGTATCCCAGCGCCACTCCTCTTTCTAAAGATCTAATTGAACTGGACTGGATATAACAATATGTATATATGAATAGTGTGGAAATAGTATTGTTGTTGTCTCTTGGTGTCTTTCCTATATATAACTCTTATTTTATACTGTTCTGTACTTTGTCATGTATTTGTAGGTTTTATGTGGAACCCAGGAAGAGTAGCTGCTACAAACCAGACCTATGACCTCACCACTCAAACCCCTATGACCTCATTACTCAAACCAGCCCTATGACCTCACCACTCAAACCAGCCCTATGACCTCATTACTCAAACCAGCCCTATGACCTCACCACTCAAACCAGCCCTATGACCTCATTACTCAAACCAGCCCTATGACCTCACCACTCAAACAGCCCTATGACCTCATTACTCAAACCAGCCCTATGACCTCATCACTCAAACCATCCCTATGACCTCACCACTCAAACCAGCCCTATGACCTCATTACTCAAACCAGCCCTATGACCTCACCACTCAAACCAGCCCTATGACCTCATTACTCAAACCAGCCCTATGACCTCATCACTCAAACCAGCCCTATGACCTCATCACTCAAACCAGCCCTATGACCTCATCACTCAAACCAGCCCTATGACCTCATCACTCAAACCAGCCCTATGACCTCATCACTCAAACCAGCCCTATGACCTCACCACTCAAACCAGCCCTATGACCTCATTACTCAAACCAGCCCTATGACCTCACCACTCAAACCAGCCCTGTGACCTCATCTGTCACGGTTCCCTCAGACAGAACCCAGAAGCAGACCAGGACAAGGAGAGTTGAACGAAGGTGAGGGTTTATTACAGATTCAAAAAAAGGTGCAGAATAATCCAGGGACAGAGCGGGCGGCGTGGATGAGTTGTTGAGGGTGCAGTTGTGGTCCAGTGATGGCTCGGCAGCCGCCGACCATCAGGCAGAGGTAGGAAGGTTCCGGACAGTGACTGCAGATGGAACAAAACGGAGGTAAGTAAACAATAACCCAACAAGGTACCAAAACAAAACTAACGCTAGACACTCTAGGACAGATACTCTGATACACCTACTGTTCATGGCTAACGATCCGGCAGGAACTGGATGTTCGGCCAGAGCCTAAGAAGGGTGATGATCAGGACCAGGTGTGCAGATTGCTGATGGGATGCAGGTGCGGAAAACAAGAGCGCTCCCCGGAGCGTTCCCGAACCCTCGGGAAACTGGAGAATACGAACCGGGACACTAGTCACCAGACAGGACCCGACTCAGACAGCCGGGATCGTTACAGTACCCCCCCTCCGACGAACGCCACCGGGCGGACTCCCCGGAGCGCCAGGATGGAGGCGGTAGAAGTCACTGATGAGGTCCGCATCTAAGACCTGTCGCCGCGGAATCCAACTCCTTACCCTGCCCGTCACCCAATCGAACGTGGGATTGTGTTCCTTCAGCCAGGGGTATCCAAGGACCAGAGGAACATGGGAAGACGGCAGAATGAAAAAATGAAATCATCTCAGAATGATTCCCGACAACCGCATCTTAACCGGTTCAGTCCTCATCGTGATACGTGCCAGACTACTGCCGTTCAGAGTGGTCGCTTCAATGGCTTCCCGGCAATTGCTCCTTGGAAAGCCCCAGCTGTTCCACCAACTCGGCATCAAGAAAGCTTCCATCGGCACCTGAATCGATAAAAGCGTTAAGCGCTAAGCTCTGATTCCTTTTCACAAGGGTAGCCGGGAAGCGGGGTCTGACAGAGGTACTGAGAGGTTGAAACTGGCTCGCTAAAAGTCCTCCCAACTTTAGCGAGCCGGGCAGTTTGACGACCGCCGGGAACAAGTGGAGATGTAATGTCCCGAGCGACCACAGTAGAGGCAGCAGTTGGTCTTACGTCTATGTTGACGCTCCTCCTTGGTTAACCCGTGCCGCCCCACTTGCATGGGTTCAGAATCGGAAGAGAGGTCCTCTCCACTAATCCTTTGTGGTGGAGAATGATCGACGTGTTCAGGTCCACCACCCGACCCGACTGGGAACTGAGAAGCTGATCGATTGGACGGACCCCATTGCTTCTCCCTCCTTCGCTCTCGGACTCGATTATCCACCCGAATAGACAAGGCTACCAAGCTGTCCAGGTCACTAGGCTCCGGATAGGAGATCAACTCATCCTTGAGCTGCTCCGACAGACCCTGGTAAAAGGCCGCTTGCAAAGACTCCTCGTTCCACCCACTCTCCACAGCCAACGTCTTGAACTCGATCACGAAGTCGGCCACGCTGCGAGTTCCTTGGTGAAGAGAAAACAGGCGCCTAGCTGCGTCCCTCCCTCGGACGGAATGGTCGAAGAGCTTCCTCATCTCGGCCGTGAACCCCTGGTATGAAGCCATGCAGGGATCCTGTCGTTCCCAAACGGCTGAAGCCCACTCCAGCGCTCGACCACGCAGCAACTCAATCACAAAGGCTATCCTAGCCTTGTCTGTGGCATAAGAGTAGGGCTGTAGATCGAACACTAATCCACACTGCATAAGGAAGGAACGGCATCTTCCCAGCTCCCCCTCATATTTATCCGGTCGGAACCTTGGGCTCACGGAGGGACACAACTTCAGAAGCGGCAGGCGAGATGGGTGAAACCGGTAGTGGGTCCTCCACCGGACACTGGCGTTGGTTCTGGACCTCCGTCAGACCGGTAGAAAGGTTCCGAACTGACAACGCGATCTCCTGTAGTACCGTGCTATGATGGCCCAACATCTTCTCCTGCTGGGTAATGGCATGGCGAACAGAGTCCAGGTCCGCTGGGTTCATTACTGGCCGGATCGTTCTGTCACGGTTCCCTCAGACAGAACCCAGAAGCAGACCAGGACAAGGAGAGTTGAACGAAGGTGAGGGTTTATTACAGATTCAAAAAAAGGTGCAGAATAATCCAGGGACAGAGCGGGCGGCGTGGATGAGTTGTTGAGGGTGCAGTTGTGGTCCAGTGATGGCTCGGCAGCCGCCGACCATCAGGCAGAGGTAGGGAAGGTTCCGGACGAGTGACTGCAGATGGAACAAAAACGGAGGTAAGTAAACAATAACCCAACAAGGTACCAAAACAAAACTAACGCTAGACACTCTAGGACAGATACTCTGATACACCTACTGTTCATGGCTAACGATCCGGCAGGAACTGGATGTTCGGCCAGAGCCTAAGAAGGGTGATGATCAGGACCAGGTGTGCAGATTGCTGATGGGATGCAGGTGCGGAAAACAAGAGCGCTCCCCGGAGCGTTCCCGAACCCTCGGGAAACTGGAGAATACAAACCGGGACACTAGTCACCAGACAGGACCCGACTCAGACAGCCGGGATCGTTACATCATCACTCAAACCAGCCCTATGACCTCACCACTCAAACCAGCCCTATGACCTCACCACTCAAACCAGCCCTATGACCTCATTACTCAAACCAGCCCTATGACCTCACCACTCAAACTAGCCCTATGACCTCATTACTCAAACTAGCCCTATGACCTCACCACTCAAACCAGCCCTATGACCTCATTACTCAAACCAGCCCTATGACCTCATTACTCAAACCAGCCCTATGACCTCATTACTCAAACTAGCCCTATGACCTCATTACTCAAACCAGCCCTATGACCTCACCACTCAAACCAGCCCTATGACCTCATTACTCAAACTAGCCGTATGTGACAACAGAGCATTTTGACTAAGGGAAATGCCGTGTTCAAGACAACTCCGACTTCCGACTTCAGTGCGTTCAAGACAACTCGGAATTCTGAAAATAAATATTACAAATCGGAAACACTGGCATTTTATTTCTCTAGAGCTCTGACTTTCCAACCTGAAGATCACTGACGTTCCCAGTTGTCTTGAAAGCACCAAAAGGTATTGACCACAGACTCTTCTCCTCACCCTCAGGACCATGTCAGCTTGTATAGGGAGGACCCCCAGGGCCATGTCAGGGAGGACCACCAGGGCCATGTCAGGGAGGATCCCCAGGGCCATGTCAGGGAGGATCCCCAGGGCCATGTCAGGGAGGACCACCAGGGCCATGTCAGGGAGGACCACCAGGGCCATGTCAGGGAGGATCCCCAGGGCCATGTCAGGGAGGATCCCCAGGGCCATGTCAGGGAGGACCACCAGGGCCATGTCAGGGAGGATCCCCAGGGTGATATCCAATTGGTAGTTACAGTCTTGTCCCATACGGACTCGGGAGAGGCGAAGGTCGAAAGCTATACGTCCTCCGAAACACGACCCCGCCAAGCCGCACTGCTTCTTGACACACTGCTCGCTTAACCCGGAAGCCAGCCGCACCAATGTGTTGGAGGAAACACCATACAACTTGCGACCGAAGTCGGCGTGCAGGCGCCCGGCCCGCCACAAGGAGTCGCTACAGCGCGATGGGACAAGGACATCCCGGCCGGCCAAACCCTCCCCTAACCCGGACGACACTGGGCCAATTGTGCACCGCCTGCGACACAGCCTGGGATCAAACCCGGGTCTGTAGTGACGCCTCCAACACTGCGATGCAGTGCCTTAGACCACCCCTACGTTATTGTATTGTATTTTATTCTTCCCCTCATCAATCTACACACAACACCCCATAATGACAAAGCAATAACAGATTTATAGACATTTTTGCAAATGTATTGCAAAAAAACCTGAAAATATCACATTTACATAAGTATTCAGACCCTTTACTCAGTACTTTGTTGAAGCACCTTTGGCAGCGATTACAGCCTTGAGTCTTCTTGGGTATGACGCTACAAGCTTGGCACACCTGTATTTGGGGACTTTCTCCCCTTTTTCTCTGCAGATCCTCTCAAGCTCTGTCAGGTTGGATGGGGAGCGTCGCTGCACAGCTATTTCAGGTCTCTCCAGAGATGTTCGATCGGGTTCAAATCCGGGCTCTGGATGGGCCACTCAAGGACATTCAGACACTTGTCCCAAAGCCACTCCTGCGTTGTCTTGGCTGTGTGCTTAGGGTCGTTTTCCTGTTGGAAGGTGAACCTTCGCCCCAGTCTGAGGTCCTGAGCGCACTGGAGCAGGTTTTCATCAAGGATCTCTCTGTACTTTGCTCTGTTCATCTTTCCCTCAATCCTGACTAGTCTCCCAGTCCCTGCGGCTGAAAAACATCCCCACAGCATGATGCTGCCACCACCATGCTTCACCGTAGGGATGGTGCCAGGTTTCCTCAAGACATGACACTTGGCATTCAGGCCAAAGAGTTCAATCTTGGTTTCATCAGACCAGAGAATCTTATTTCTCATGGTCTGAGAGTCCTTTAGGTGCCTTTTGGCAAACTCCAAGTGGGCTGTCATGTGCCTTTTACTGAGGAGTGGCTTCCGTCTGGCCACTCAACCATAAAGGCCTGATTGGTGGAGTGCTGTAGAGATGGTTGTCCTTCTGGAAGGTTCTCCCATCTCCACAGAGGAACTCTGGAGCACTGTCAGAGTGACCATTGGGTTCTTGGTCACCTCCCTGACCAAATCCCTTCTCCCCCGATTGCTCAGTTTGGCCGGGCGGCCAGCTCTAGGAAGAGTCTTGGTGGTTGAAAACTTATTCCATTTTAGAATGATGGAGGCCACTGTGTTCTTGGGGACCTTCAATGCTGCAGAATTTTGTGGGTACCCTTCCCGACACAGTCCTGTCTCTGAGCTCACGACCTCATGGCTTGGTTTTTGCTCTGACATGCACTGTCAACTGTGGGACTGTCACGTTCGTTCATAGACGGGTCGGACCAAGGCGCAACATGTTTATTAAAGTAATAAACAACACGACAAAACAACAAAGGAAACGAAACGTGAAGTCCAAGGTAGAACCTTACAAGGAACAAGATCCCACAACTAGACAGTGCCAATAGGCTGCCTAAGTATGGTCCCCAATCAGAGACAACGAGCGACAGCTGCCTCTGATTGGGAACCACACCGGCCAACATAGAACTAGACATACTAGATCCTATACATAGAACATACACAACAAAGAATATACACACCCTGACTCAACATATAAGAGTCCCCTGAGTCAGGGCGTGACAGGGACCTTATATAGACAGGTGTGTGCCTTTCCAAATCATGTCCAATCAATTGAATGTACCTCAGGTCGACTCCAATCAAGTTGTAGAAACATCTCAGGGATGATCAATGGAAACAGGATGCTCCTGAGCTCAATTTCGAGTCTCATAGCAAAGGGTCTGAATACTTATGTAAACAAGGTACTTCTGGGTTTTATTTTTATACATTTGCAAAAATGTATAAAAACCTGTTTTCACTTTGTCATTATGGAGTATTGGGTGGAGATTGATGAGATAATAATTTTTTAAAATCCATTTTAGAATAAAGTCAAGGGGACTGAATATTTTCCGAATGCACTGTAAAAGTTTTAAATGTACCAGCCAGTAAACCCCAGTTATCTCACGGCAGAGCAGGAAAATAGAGTGGCCAAATGGCACCATATACCCTGTGTAGTGCACTACTATAGGGCTCTGGTCTAAAGCAGTGCTCTATAAAGGCCATCTGAGACGCAGCCAGAGAATTCCCTCAACATGATGGCAAAGTGAGACAAAGTTCTTCTAGTCCTTTGATGTGGGCCGCTGTGAATAAGCACGGGGCGGATCTGAAATGTGTTCATTACTCATCATCAGAAGGAAGACAACAGCCACAGCTCTCCGTCCCAAACGGCACACTATTCCCTTCATAGTGCACTATGTAGACCAGGGCCTGGAGTTCTCTGGTCTAAAGTAGTCCACATTATAGAATAGAATGCAGTATATACATATGAGATGAGTAGTGCAAGATATGGAAACATTATTAAAGTGACTAGTGTTCCATTTCTTAAAGTGGCCAGTGATTTCAATAGGCAGCAGCAGCCTCTAATGTGCTAGTGATGGCTATTTAACAGTCGGATGGCCTTGAGATAGAAGCTGTTTTTCATTCTCTCGGTCCCAGCTTTGATGCACCTGTACTGACCTCGCCTTCTGGATGATATCGGGGTGAACAGGCTGATTGGTCGTCTATTTGAGCCAGTAAAGGGGACTTTACTATTCTTAGGTAGCAGAATGACTTTTGCTTCCCTCCAGGCCTGAGGGCACACACATTCTAGTAGACTTAAATTGAAGATATGGCAAATAGGAGTGGCAATATCGTCCGCTATTATCCTCAGTAATTTTCCATCCAAGTTGTCAGACCCCGGTGGCTTGTCATTGTTAATAGACAACAGTAATTTTTTCACCTCTTCCACATTCACTTTACAGAATTCAAAATTACAATGATGGTCTTTCAGAATTTGGTCAGATATACTTGGATGTGTAGTCAGATATACTTGGACTGTTTGTTGCTGGCATGTCATGCCTAAGTTTGCTAATTTTGCCAATGAAAAAATCATTAAAGTAGTTGGCAATATCAGTTGGTTTTGTGATGAATGAGCCATCTGATTCAATGAATGATGGAGCTGAGTTTGCCTTTTTTCCCTAAAATGTAATTGAAGCTCCAAAGCTTTTTACTACCTTTGTTTCATAGTGGAGTTTCTTCTTCTTTTCATTCAGTTTAGTCACATGATTTTTCAATTTGCAGTACGTTTGCCAATCAATTGTTGTTACGGATACAGGTATCCTGTGTTTTTGTGTGTTTCTACTCCTTCTGCCCTAATCACAGGTGTCCTGTATGTTCCTGATTGGTGGTCGTTGAGGTGTCTGCTGAGTGGACCAATCAGTGAACATTCCTGTGCATTGCACCACCTGTTACTCGTTTTTTCAATCACACATCCCATTATATAAAAACCAGTCACTTGTGTTTGTTAGAGAGAGAGAATATTTCTGTATGTGAGTATGGACACTGTGGTGTCCTGTTTTTGTTTACTCACTCAGTTGCTGGTTACTATGATTGGTAATTCTGTTAGACCACTGTTTTGTATGTGAGTAATGGATACTGTGATGTCCTGTGTTTAGTGTACTCATTAGTTTGCTGGTTACTCTGTTTGGTAACTATTGTGTGTTTCTGGGAAGAGGGGAGTTTGAGCTAGCTGCCCTTGGGCATACATTACCCGTAGAAAGAACTGTCTATAAACACTAGTTAGACCTGAGCGGACCACCCACTGTATTTTTGTATGGTAGCAGTAGCCTAGCGGTTCTTGAGGCAGGCAAGATCAGCTTAGGGGTGTTTTACACTATTGTTTCATTTCTTGGGTCCTGCTCAGCCCTTTTTCCCAAACCTTTACCGTGTGTTTAGCAATAAACCATTTGTGTTTGACGGTAGTTCATGGTTGTTGTGTCATATTTGTTCTCACTGTTCCATGCCACACTTATAATTTACATGAATTATGTTACGGGTCTCATGTCCATCACCCTAGACGTTCAAAGCCACGGGGTTCGTAACAATTGTGCAGCCAGACCTATTTGCCATTCCTTTTGCCTCATCCCTCTCAACCATACAATTATTCTGTTCCTCATCCATCCACTGTTCCTCATCCATCCACTGTTCCTCATCCATCCACTGTTCCTCATCCATCCACTGTTCCTCATCCATCCACTGTTCCTCATCCATCCACTGTTCCTCATCCATCCACTGTTCCTCATCCATCCACTGTTCCTCATCCATCCACTGTTCCTCATCCATCCACGGGGATTTAACCGTTTTTACAGTCATGTTCTTAATCTGTGCTTATTAGTAACTGGAATAAGCAGCGTCTGGTTGCTCCTCATTACACACCACAGACCAACATATATTATTTACATCAACAACATAGGAATCACTACTAAACATATCGTATGACCTCTTATACACTATATTAAATAAAATAAAATAAAATTGTATTTGCCACATGCGCCGAATACAACAGGTGTAGACATTACAGTGAAATGCTTACTTACAAGCCCTTAACCAACAATGCAAAGTAAAACAAATAAAAAAAAGTGTTAAGCAAAAAATAAATAAGCAAATAACTAAAGAGCAGAAGTCAAATAAAATAACAGTAGGGAGGCTATATATACAGGGGGTACCGGTGCAGAGTCAATGGGAAATAACAGTAGGGAGGCTATATATACAGGGGGTACCGGTGCAGAGTCAATGGGAAATAACAGTAGGGAGGCTATATACACAGGGGGTACCGGTACAGAGTCAATGGGAAATAACAGTAGGGAGGCTATATACAGGGGGGTACCGGTGCAGAGTCAATGGGAAATAACAGTAGGGAGGCTATATACAGGGGGGTACCGGTACAGAGTCAATGGGAAATAACAGTAGGGAGGCTATATATACAGGGGGGTACCGGTACAGAGTCAATGGGAAATAACAGTAGGGAGGCTATATACAGGGGGGGTACCGGTGCAGAGTCAATGGGAAATAACAGTAGGGAGGCTATATATACAGGGGGGTACCGGTGCAGAGTCAATGGGAAATAACAGTAGGGAGGCTATATACAGGGGGGTACCGGTGCAGAGTCAATGGGAAATAACAGTAGGGAGGCTATATATACAGGGGGGTACCGGTACAGAGTCAATGGGAAATAACAGTAGGGAGGCTATATACAGGGGGGTACCGGTGCAGAGTCAATGGGAAATAACAGTAGGGAGGCTATATACAGGGGGGTACCGGTGCAGAGTCAATGGGAAATAACAGTAGGGAGGCTATATATACAGGGGGGTACCGGTACAGAGTCAATGGGAAATAACAGTAGGGAGGCTATATACAGGGGGGTACCGGTGCAGAGTCAATGGGAAATAACAGTAGGGAGGCTATATATACAGGGGGGTACCGGTGCAGAGTCAATGGGAAATAACAGTAGGGAGGCTATATATACAGGGGGGTACCGGTGCAGAGTCAATGGGAAATAACAGTAGGGAGGCTATATACAGGGGGGTACCGGTGCAGAGTCAATGGGAAATAACAGTAGGGAGGCTATATACAGGGGGGTACCGGTACATAGTCAATGGGAAATAACAGTAGGGAGGCTATATATACAGGGGGGTACCGGTGCAGAGTCAATGGGAAATAACAGTAGGGAGGCTATATACAGGGGGTACCGGTGCAGAGTCAATGGGAAATAACAGTAGGGAGGCTATATACAGGGGGGTACCGGTACAGAGTCAATGGGAAATAACAGTAGGGAGGCTATATACAGGGGGTACCGGTACAGAGTCAATGGGAAATAACAGTAGGGAGGCTATATACAGGGGGTACCGGTGCAGAGTCAATGGGAAATAACAGTAGGGAGGCTATATACAGGGGGTACCGGTGCAGAGTCAATGGGAAATAACAGTAGGGAGGCTATATATACAGGGGGGTACCGGTGCAGAGTCAATGGGAAATAACAGTAGGGAGGCTATATACAGGGGGGTACCGGTGCAGAGTCAATGGGAAATAACAGTAGGGAGGCTATATACAGGGGGGGTACCGGTGCAGAGTCAATGGGAAATAACAGTAGGGAGGCTATATATACAGGGGGGTACCGGTGCAGAGTCAATGGGAAATAACAGTAGGGAGGCTATATATACAGGGGGGTACCGGTGCAGAGTCAATGTACGGGGGCACTGGCTAGTCGAGGTAATTGAGGTAATATGTACATGTGGGTAGAGTTAAAGTGACTATGCATAAATAATAAACAGAGTAGCAGCAGCGTAAAAGAGGGGGGTGGGGGGTGGGGGGTGGGGGGGGCAGTGCAAATAGTCCGGGTAGCCATGATTAGCTGTTCAGGAGTCTTATGGCTTGGGGGTAGAAGCTGTTAAGGAGCCTTTTGGACCTAGACTTGGCGCTCCGGTACCACTTGCCGTGCGGTAGCAGAGAGAACAGTCTATGACTAGGGTGGCTGGAGTCTTTGACAATTTACAAACACAGCTCGCGGCTGTGCTTCCCTTTGTAGTCTGTAATAGTTCTCAAGCCCTGCCACATCCGACGAGCGTCAGATTTGGTTTTCCTAGATATGGCTGATCACTACTTCCGATGGATCTGGATACTGCTTTAAAGCACATTTCTGCAGCATTAGTAAAGATGTGATCAATACATGTTGATGATTTCATTCCTGTGCTATTTGTAACTATCCTGGTAGGTTGACTGATAACCTGAACCAGGTTGGAGGCACTAGTTACAGTTTGAAGCTTTCTCTTGAGTGGGCAGCTTGATGTAAGCCAGTCAATATTTAAATCATCCAGAAAATATACCTGTCTGTTGATATCACATACATTATCAAGCATTTCACACATGCTATCCGGATACCGACTGCTATTACTTGGTGGTCTATAGCAGCTTCCCACCAGAATGGGCTTTAGGTGAGGCAGATGAACCTGTAGCCATATTACTTCAACAGTATTTAACATGAGATCCTCTCTAATCTTTACAGGAATTTGGTTCTGAATATAAACAGCAACACCTCCACCATTGGCATTTCTGTATTTTCTGTAAATGTTATAATCCACGGCAAGGCCTGAGAGAAATGGGCATTGATTCACTAGCACAACTTTATCAACCCACGGCAAGGCCAGAGAGAAACGGCTACAGATGACAGCTACTGTACTGCACAGGGAGGTTTGTTAAGGAAAGATTACCTGATCATAATCTATTACGTTCCCTTGGCCAACTCCCTCCTTCTTCATCTCTCCTCCTCCCTCCTCCCCTAATCCTCCTTCCTCATCTCTCCTCCTCCCTCCTCCCCTGATCCTCTTTCCTCATCTCTCCTCCTCCCTCTTTCCTCATCTCTCCTCCTCCCTCCTTCCTCATCTCTCCTTCTCCCTCCTTCCTCATCTCTCCTCCTCCCTCCTCCCTCCTTCCTCCTCCCTCCTCCTCTATGTCTCCTTCCTCCCTCCTGCCTACATCCTTTTCCCTCCAGATTATGGGAGTGCTGAGTTGAATAAAAGCCCTGTCTCTTCCATGGTGTCAGAATCCCCGTTTATACCTGCCCCTATCATGCGTCCTTCGTCCTGATCTTGTCGTGAACTTCTCTGTTTACACTCATTACATCTTATCACAATCAGATCACAATGCGCCTTTTAAACATCTAAACCGGTCTAAAAATGTGGGCACAATCAGAATATGGACAAGATCAGGACAAAGAACACACGTTAACAGCAGGTAAAAACGGGGTTAGGAGTAGGACACGTGTTAACAGCAGGTATAAACAGGGTTATGAGTAGAACACATGTTAACAGCAGGTATAAACAGGGTTATGAGTAGAACACATGTTAACAGCAGGTATAAACAGGGTTATGAGTAGAACACATGTTAACAGCAGGTATAAACAGGGTTATGAGTAGAACACATGTTAACAGCAGGTAAAAACAGGGTTATGAGTAGAACACATGTTAACAGCAGGTATAAACAGGGTTATGAGTAGAACACATGTTAACAGCAGGTATAAACAGGGTTATGAGTAGGACACATGTTAACAGCAGGTATAAACAGGGTTAGGAGTAGGACACATGTTAACAGCAGGTATAAACAGGGTTAGGAGTAGAACACATGTTAACAGCAGGTATAAACGGGGCTAGAGATCAGTGGTTCTCAGATACATCACTACAACTCTGTCCCAAATGGCACGCTATTCCCTATGTAGTGCACTACTTTGACCAGGCACCTCACAGTCTGTCCAACAGATCATTATCATACCTCTGCATTAAGTAACTCTGCTCTACTGCACTGAGCTGTTTCACTGTTTCCAGAGATCGGATATAACCTGAAACCTGGGACAATGCTTTAGCAATTTTTAGCATCAGATAACATTTAGGATCAGTAGGAGATCTGGATCCTGTTAGAAGATTTAGGATCAGTAGGATATCTGGATCCTGTTAGAAGCTTTAGGATCAGTAGGAGATCTGGATCCTGTTAGAAGCTTTAGGATCAGTAGGAGATCTGGATCCTGTTAGAAGCTTTTTGATGTGACTGTAGTGGGGCAGGTCGAGAGCTTCAAGTTCTTCAGCGTCCATATCACTAAGGAATCATCATGGTCCAAACACACCAACACAGTCGTGAAGAGGGTCCATATCACTAAGGAATCATCATGGTCCAAACACACCAAGACAGTCGTGAAGAGGGTCCATATCACTAAGGAATCATCATGGTCCAAACACACCAAGACAGTCGTGAAGAGGGTCCATATCACTAAGGACCTATCATGGTCCAAACACACCAACACAGTCGTGAAGAGGGTCCATATCACTAAGGAATGATCATGGTCCAAACACACCAAGACAGTCGTGAAGAGGGTCCATATCACTAAGGAATCATCATGGTCCAAACACACCAAGACAGTCGTGAAGAGGGTCCATATCACTAAGGAATCATCATGGTCCAAACACACCAACACAGTCGTGAAGAGGGTCCATATCACTAAGGAATTATCATGGTCCAAACACACCAACACAGTCGTGAAGAGGGTCCATATCACTAAGGAATCATCATGGTCCAAACACACCAACACAGTCGTGAAGAGGGTCCACATCACTAAGGACCTATCATGGTCCAAACACACCAACACAGTCGTGAAGAGGGTCCATATCACTAAGGAATCATCATGGTCCAAACACACCAAGACAGTCGTGAAGAGGGTCCATATCACTAAGGAATTATCATGGTCCAAACACACCAAGACAGTCGTGAAGAGGGCACGACAACGCCTCTTCACCCTCAGGAGGCTGAAACAATTCGACATGGGCCCTTAGATCCTCAAAATGTTCTACAGCTGCACCATCGAGATTATCTTGATTGGCTGCATCACCGCTTGGTATGGCAACTGTCATCACTGGGGCCGAGCTCCCTGCCATCCAGGACCTCTATACCAGAAGGCCCGAAAAATTGTCAAAGACAATTAGATGTAGGTATTAGATGTAGTCCTCTGTAGCTCAGTTGGTAGAGCATGGCGCTTGCAACGCCAGGGTTGTGGGTTTGATTCCTACGGGGGGCTGGTATGAAAAATGTATGCACTCACTAACTATAAGTTGCTCTGGATAAGAGCGTCTGCTAAATGACGTAAATGTAAAATGGTTTATACTTTTATTTTTGATACTTAAGTACATTTTAGCAATTCCATTTACTTTTGATACTTAAGTATATTTAAAACCAAATACTTTTTGATTTTTACTCTAGTAGTATTTTCCTGGATGACTTTGACTTTTACTTGAGTCATTTTCTATAATGGTATCTTTACTTTTACTCAAGTATGACAATTGATTACTTTTTCCACCACTGATTAGATGTAGGTATTAGATGTAGGGTCAGTACTAGCAGTAGAATAGTTTAGACTAGTCGTGTTTGTGATGTAGATACTAGACCTTTAAACAGGTCAACATTCACAAGGCCGCAGGGCCAGACGGATTACCAGGACGTGTACTCCGAGCATGTGCTGACCAACTGGCAAGTGTCTTCACTGACATTTTCAACATGTCCCTGACTGAGTCTGTAATACCAACATGTTTAAAGCAGACCACCATAGTCCCCGTGCCCAAGGACACTAAGGTAACCTGCCTAAATGACTACCGACCCGTAGCACTCACGTCTGTAGCCATGAAGTGCTTTGAAAGGCTGGTCATGGCTCACATCAACACCATTATCCCAGAAACCCTAGACCCACTCCAACAGATCCACAGATTATGCAATCTCTATTGCACTCCACACTGCCCTTTCACACCTGGACAAAATGAACACCTATGTGAGAATGCTATTCATTGACTACAGCTCAGCGTTCAACACCATAGTGCCCACAAAGCTCATCACTAAGCTAAGGACCCTGGGACTAAACACCTCCCTCTGCAACTGGATCCTGGACTTCCTGACGGGCCGCCCCCAGGTGGTAAGGGTAGGTAACAACACATTTGCCACGCTAATCCTCAACACGGGGGCCACTCAGGGGTGCATGCTCAGTCCCCACCTGTACTCCCTGTTCACCCATGACTGCATGGCCAGGCACGACTCCAACACCATCATTAAATTTGCCGACGACACAACAGTGGTAGGCCTGATCACCGACAACGATGAGACAGCCTATAGGGAGGAGGTCAGAGACCTGGCCATGTGGTGCCAGGATAACAACCTCTCCCTCAACGTGATCAAGACAAAGGAGATGATTGTGGACTACAGGAAAAAAAATTAGGACTGAGCACGCCCCCATTCTCATCGACGGGGCTGTAGTGGAGCAGGTTGAGAGCTTCAAGTTCCTTGGTGTCCACATCACCAACAAACTATCATGGTCCAAACACACCAAGACAGTTGTGAAGAGGGCACGACAAAGCCTATTCCCCCTCAGGAGACTGAAAAGATTTGGCATGGGTCCTCAGATCCTCAAAAAGTTCTACAGATGCACCATCGAGAGCATCCTGACTGGTTGCATCACCGCCTGGTATGGCAACTGCTCGGCCTCAGACCGCAAGGCACTACAGAGGGTAGTGCGTACGGCCCAGTACATCACTGGGGCCAAGCTTCCTGCCATCCAGGACCTCTATACCAGGCGGTGTCAGAGGAAGGCCCTCAAAATTGTCAAAGACTCCAGCCACCCTAGTCATAGACTGTTCTCTCTGCTACCGCACGGCAAGCGGTACCGGAGCGCCAAGTCTAGGTCCAAAAGGCTTCTCAACAGCTTCTACCCCCAAGCCATAAAACACCTGAACAGCTAATCATGGCTACCCAGACTATTTGCACTGCCCCCCCACCCCATCCTTTTTACGCTGCTGCTACTCTGTTTATTATTTATGCATAGTCACTTTAACTCTACCCACATGTACATATTACCTCAATTACCTCGACTAGCCGGTGCCCCCGCACATTGACTCTGCACCGGTACCCCCCTGTATATAGCCTCCCTACTGTTATTTTATTTTACTGCTGCTCTTTAGTTATTTGCTTTTTTTCTTTTTTCTTAACACTTTTAAAAAATCTATTTTACTTTGCATTGTTGGTTAAGGGCTTGTAAGTAAGCATTTCACTGTAATGTCTACACCTGTTGTATTCGGCGCATGTGGCAAATACAATTTGATTTGATTTGATTTGATTTAGACCAGTTATGTTTGTGATGTACAGTGCCTTCGGAAAGTATTCAGACCCCTTCCTTTTTCCAAATGTTACGTTACAGCCTTATTCTAAAATTGATAACATTTATTTTTTCCCTCATCAATCTACACACAATACCCCATAATGACAAAGCGAAAACAGGTTTTTAGAAATGTTAGCAAATTTATAAATAAAAAAACAGAAATACCTTGTTTACATAAGTATTTAGACCCTTTGCTATGAGACACGAAATTGAGCTCAGGTGTATCCAGTTTCCATTGATAATCCTTGAGATGTTTCTACAACTTGATTGGAGTCCACCTGTGGTAAGTTCAATTGATTGAATATGATTTGGAAAGGCACACACCTGTCTATATGAGGTCCCACACTTGACAGTACATGTCAGAGGAAAAACCAAGCCATGAGATCGAAGGAATTGTCCATAGAGCGCCGAGACAGGATTGTGTCGAGGCAAACTGAGCAATCGGGGGAGAAGGGCCTTGTTCAGGAAGGTGACCAAGAACCCGATGGTCACTCTGACAGAGCTCCAGACCACCTCTCCATCCCCTCAAATCACCCCCAATTGATTGGTTGGCCTGGGATTTATGGCCGTCATTTATCCATAACATCATCTGTTGTACAAAAACAAAACAACATCTCTCAGCATTTCAGTAGAGCCTCAAGTAATCCAACTACCAACCTATTGAAGGAGCATAATCTAACCACAGAACGTCTTAAGCACAGCTAACCTGATAAACATTCTACATTAACAGATACTTCGTAGCGTAAAGCCACTCCTGCATCCCTCCTGTCACCCTTTAGTGAATGAACCTGTTAGATAATGGTCTGATTAGGCACAATATTTACATTTAAGTCATTTAGCAGACGCTCTTATCCAGAACGATTTACAGGAGCAATTAGGGTTAAGTGCCTTGCTCAAGGGCACATCGACAGATTTTTCACCTAAATTATATTACAATAGTGATTCTGGGAAAGAGGTAGTGGAATAAACAGGGTTACTTAAAGCTACTTAAAAACAATCCGCTGTGTTTCCTGTTATTAGCATTGTTCTTAAAAACACTTTGTTTCTGAGATGCAATAATCACTTCCCATATCCTGGTTATGTCTTAATAACAGGTGTGATTCAGTTAAAGGCCTCTCTCTTTCAGATGACAACACAATAATCACTTCCCATATCCTGGTTATGTCTTAACAACAGGTGTGATTCAGTTAAAGGCCTCTCTCTTTCAGATGACAACACAATAATCACTTCCCATATCCTGGTTATGTCTTAACAACAGGTGTGATTCAGTTAAAGGCCTCTCTCTTTCAGATGACAACACATAGTCTTGTTTATCAGTACAGTACAGCACTTATAGCACTTTACCCTCTAAATGAGACAATTACATATCCATTTCAAACACATTGGATCCAAACAAACCCTCTGGGGAAGGTTATATAAACAGACAAAGAAACAAAACTAAGCAATGGGGGAAACATTGATTTAAGATTGTGTTTATGGAGAAATGGTTTACCAGAGAGCTGGGCCTTTGATTTAGAATTATACTGCTGACCCTCGGAGAGAGAGAGAGAGGGAGGGAGAGAGAGAGAGAGACACAGCCTGTAGGATGATTAAGAGTCTGTCTGCAGAAATAGAATTACTCCCTAATCAATCCTCCACCCAGCCCCCTGCAGGGGGACTGCATGGGATCCCTCAGCAGTTCTATGTAACACAGGGGTAGTAATGGGTCAATACATTAGATAAATGGCATTTAGTGCTATGGAAACTACTGTCCTCAGCAACAACGAACAGCCAGCCACTCCTCATAATGAAGCCTTGGCTGGGTCTGGCAGCAACAGGTTAACTAAGGTGGCGTCTCAAATGGTACCCTAGTCCCTGTGGGCCCCGGTCTAAAGTAGCGCATTATATAGGGAATAGGGTACCATTCTCTGGTCTAAAGTAGTGCACTATATAGGGAATAGGGTACCATTCTCTGGTCTAAAGTAGTGCACTACATAGGGAATAGGGTACCATTCTCTGGTCTAAAGTAGTCCACTATATAGGGAATAGGGTGCCATTCTCTGGTCTAAAGTAGTGCACTATATAGGGAATAGGGTGGCATTTGGAGAGGAGAGGAGAGGAGAGGAGAGGAGAGGAGAGGAGAGGAGAGGAGAGGAGAGGAGAGGAGAGGAGAGGAGAGGAGAGGAGAGGAGAGGAGAGGAGAGGAGAGGAGAGGAGAGGAGAGGAGCAGCTGTACTATTCACTGTTTGTTGTTTCACAGTCGTTGTTCTTTGACTCAGGATCATAAAGTGATATGGCTGTTTTACAGAGTACAGCTACAGCACAGCCCTGACCTCTGCTGAGGTCACAGACAAACTTACTGTAGACTCTGCTCACACTGACGGAGTCACCATTATCTGACTGCAATTAAACCAGACAGAGCTCAGATTCGTCCCAAATGGTACCCTATTCCCTATATAGTGCACTACTTTAGACCAGAGAATGGCACCCTATTCCCTATATAGAGCACTACTTTAGACCAGAAAATGGCACCCTATTCCCTATATAGTGCACTACTTTAGACCAGAGAATGGTACCCTATTCCCTATATAGTGCACTACTTTAGACCAGAGAATGGCACCCTATTCCCTATATAGTGCACTACTTTAGACCAGAGAATGGCACCCTCTTTCCTATATAGTGCACTACTTTAGACCAGAGAATGACACCCTATTCCCTATATAGTGCACTACTTTAGACCAGAGAATGGTACCCTATTCCCTATATAGTGCACTACTTTAGACCAGAGAATGGCACCCTATTCCCTATATAGTGCACTACTTTAGACCAGAGAATGGCACCCTATTCCCTATATAGTGCACTACTTTAGATCAGAGAATGGCACCCTATTCCCTATATAGTGCACTACTTTAGACCAGAGAATGGCACCCTATTCCCTATATAGTGCACTACTTTAGACCAGAGAATGGCACCCTATTCCCTATATAGTGCACTACTTTAGACCAGAGAATGGCACCCTATTCCCTATATAGAGCACTACTTTAGACTAGAGAATGGCACCCTATTCCCTATACAGTGCACTACTATAGACCAGAGAATGGCACCCTATTCCCTATATAGTGCACTACTTTAGACCAGAGAATGGTACCCTATTCCCTATATAGTGCACTCTCCCTTTACTTGTTCCCCCTCTCCTTTTCAACCCGCTGCAGAATAGAATAGAGGAAAGGGAAACAAAACAAGAACCAGGCTGTGTAGTCTTTATTACCACTGTAGTTTGGTGTGTAGTCTTTATTACCACTGTAGTTTGGTGTGTAGTCTTTATTACCACTGTAGTTTGGTGTGTAGTCTTTATTACCACTGTAGTTTGGTGTGTAGTCTTTATTACCACTGTAGTTTGGTGTGTAGTCTTTATTACCACTGTAGTTTGGTGTGTAGTCTTTATTACCACTGTAGTTTGGTGTGTAGTCTTTATTACCACTGTAGTTTGGTGTGTAGTCTTTATTACCACTGTAGTTTGGTGTGTGTGTAATTGCTGTAATAGTGTGATGATTACGTTATGCAGATGACACACCTGGTACTGGCCCCCCGCAGGCAGATGACACGCCTGGTACTGGCCCCCCGCAGGCAGTCTGAGCCTGACTGAGAACACAACAATATCATCAACTCTCATCCAGTCAGTTGGTTGGTGGCTTTAGTGAACGGCAGTGGAAAGACTGAAATCAAAAGCTTCTAAAGATGATGTAACATAAATATAGTTAGAAACTACAGTAACTACATCAGTCTAACATCAATCCAGTCCCAGCTGACAGAAGGATGATGTTTGATGTTCCGTTTCTACATTCTAGTTCAGTATTATGAGTTACCAAGCTAGCTCCATAATGGCACCCTATTCCCTATATAGTACACTACTTTAGACCAGAGAATGGCACCCTATTCCCTATATAGTGCACTACTTTAGACCAGAGAATGGCACCTTATTCCTTATATAGTGCACTACTTTAGACCAGAGAATGGTACCCTATTCCCTATATAGTACACTACTTTAGACCAGAGAATGGCACCCTATTCCCTATATAGTGCACTACTTTAGACCAGAGAATGACACCCTATTCCCTATATAGTGCACTACTTTAGAAAAGAGCCCTATGAACCTGATCGAAAGTACAGTCGTGGTCAAAAGTTTTGAGAATGACACAAGTATTGGTCTTCACAAAGTTTGCTGCTTCAGTGTTTTTAGATATTTTTGTCAGATGTTACTATGGTATACTGAAGTATAATTACAAGCATTCCATAAGTGTCAAAGGCTTTTATTTACAATTACATTAAGTTTATGCAAAGAGTCAATATTTGCAGTGTTGACCCTTCTTTTTCAAGACCTCTGCAATCCGTCCTGGCATGCTGTCAATTAACTTCTGGGCCACATCCTGACTGATGGCAGCCCATTCTTGCATAATCAATGCTTGGAGTTTGTCAGAATTTGTGGGTTTTTGTTTGTCCACCCGCCTCTTGAGGATCGACCACAAGTTCTCAATGGGATTAAGGTCTGGGGAGTTTCCTGGCCATGGACCTAAAATGTTGATGTTTTGTTCCCTGAACCACTTAGTTATCACTTTTGCCTTATAGCAAGGTGCTCCATCATGCTGGAAAAGGCATTGTTCGTCACCAAACTGTTCTTGGATGGTTGGGAGAAGTTGCTCTCGGAGGATGTGTTGGTACCATTCTTTATTCATGGCTGTGTTCTTAGGCAAAATTGTGAGTGAGCCCACTCCCTTGGCTGAGAAGCAACCCCACACATGAATGGTCTCAGGATGCTTTACTGTTGGCATGACACAGGACTGATGGTAGTGCTCACCTTGTCTTCTCCGGACAAGGTGTTTTCCGGATGCCCCAAACAATCGGAAAGGGGATTCATCAGAGAAAATTACTTTAGCCCAGTCCTCAGCAGTCCAATCCCTGTACCTTTTGCAAAATATCAGTCTGCCCCTGATGTTTTTCCTGGAGAGAAGTGGCTTCCTCGCTGCCCTTCTTGACACCAGGCCATCCTCCAAAAGTCTTCGCCTCACTGTGCATGCAGATGCACTCACACCTGCCTGCTGCCATTCCTGAGCAAGCTCTGCACTGGTGGTGCCCTGATCCCGCAGCTGAATCAACTTTAGGAGACGGTCCTGGGGCTTGCTGGACTTTCTTGGGCGCCCTGACGCCTTCTTCACAACAATTGAACCTCTCTCCTTGAAGATCTTGATGATCCGATAAATGGTTGATTTAGGTGCAATCTTACTAGCAGCAATATCCTTGCCTGTGAAGCCCTTTTTGTGCAAAGCAATGATGACGGCACGTGTTTCCTTGCGGGTAACCATGGTTAACAGAGGAAGAACAATGATTTCAAGCACCACCCTCCTTTTAAAGCTTCCAGTCTGTTATTCTAACTCAATCAGCATGACAGAGTGATCTCCAGCCTTGTCCTCGTCAACACTCTCACCTGTGTTAACAAGAGAATCACTGACATGATGTCAGCTGGTCCTTTTGTGGCAGGGCTGAAATGCAGTGGAAATGTTTTTTTGGGGGGATTAAGTTCATTTTCATGGCAAAGAGGGACTTTGCAATTAATTGCAATTCTTCTGATCACTCTTCATAACATTCTGGAGTATATGCAAACTGCCATCATAAAAACTGAGGCAGCAGACTTTGTGAAAATTAATATGTGTCATTCTCAAAACTTTTGACCACGACTGTAGTGCACTACAAAGGGAATAGGGTTCCATTTGGGACACATGCAGAGTTTCAGCACCGTATAATGGTGCATAAAACCTAGATGTAATATAATACAGTGGGGGGGGGAAGTATTCAGTCAGCCACCAATCGGTCGAGTTCTCCCACTTAAAAAGATGAGAGAGGCCTGTAATTTTCATCATAGGTACACGTCAACTATAACAGACAAATTGAGGAAAAAAAATCCAGAAAATCACATTGTAGGATTTTTTATGAATTTATTTGCAAATTATGGTGGAAAATAAGTATTTGGTCACCTACAAACAAGCAAGATTTCTGGCTCTCACAGACCTATAACTTCTTCTTTAAGAGGCTCCTCTGTCCTCCACCCGTTACCTGTATTAATGGCACCTGTTTGAACTTGTTATCAGTATAAAAGACACCTGTCCACAACCTCAAACAGTCACACTCCAAACTCCACTATGGCCAAGATATAATAATATAATATGTACAATATAGATGGTTTTGTCTATCGAGGTACAGATACAGAGAAGTAGCTGTTATATCATCAATGTAAGGAAACCAAGCTATCTAGCTAGGTACCTACCAAAGCTGTCCGGTTATTGTCTAACCTATTAATTAAACTTCCTAATAAACATTAACATTTTATTAGCTAAATGATGCCTAGTTAGCAATGTCATGTTTTATGGGATAGAGTGAAACACATTTTGTTGATACACTACATGGCCAAAAGTGTGTGGACACCTGCTCATCAAACATCTCATTCCAAAATCACATCCATTCATATGGAGTTGGTTCCCCCCTTTGCTGCTATAACAGCCTCCACTCTTCTGGGAAGGCTTTCCACTAGATGTTGGAACATTGCTGTGGGGGACTTGCTTCCATTCAGCCACAAGAGCATTAGGGAGGTCGGGCACTGATGTTGGGCGATTAGGCCTGACGCACAGTCGGCGTTCCAATTCATCCCAAAAGCATATGCTAATGTCACGGTTCAGTAGCATGTTAGCTAGCACAACAGCTAAGGAAACAACAATATGAGTTGATTTGACATCAAAGCAAAACTTGACTTTTGCAGATGGTTACCCTCTCCCTCCCCGTGGTGTTGGACGGGGCTGTATCGGCAGGAGGATGCATCAACATCCTGGAAATATGTTTGTGGTGCACGCACTCATAACACCCTTTGTTTTGTGATAAATGAGTGTATCGTCTTCAGGCGTGATAAGATAATTATCATATTCTCATAAATGTAGCCCATACATTCATTCTTTGTAACAGACTTTCAGATCTTTCATTGCTTTAAACTAGTAGCAGCTAGCTGTGGTAGATGGCTCAAACTAGTGGTAGCTAGCTCATCTTGATCATGTTGTTCCTTCTCTCGTTGTGTGTAGACATCACGTGTAAAGGAGACAATGTGTTACCTGACTGTGTGTAGACATCACGTGTAAAGGGGAGGATGTGTTATGGAACTTAGATGTCACGTGTAAAGGAGCGAATGTGTTATGGAACTTAGATGTCACGTGTAAAGGGGAGGATGTCTTGTGTGGCTGTAGTTTAAAGGAGGCCTGGGCTTGGCAGTTAAGAGGTATAAAACTCAATATAAAAGACAGGGACCGGAGAGGAGATTCTGGGGAAGACCGATCAGGAGCTGATTGATGTATTAGAAGTTAGAAGACTTTAGGGGTAACGTATGAACAGAACATAATTACTATTGTTAGAAGATTCTGCATTGTAATTGCTATATAATTTTTAAAAAACTATAAAAATCCATCAGTTGTGAAACTGTGGAACCAAAAAAGAAGTGTTGCTGGTTTTCATTAACTAGTTAAATGACTTATTGAATAAAGTGCTGAAGAAGAGTAGCATTATAACCACTACAGGTTCAGGAGGGTCACCTTAGGTGTCCTGCAGCCAGAAGACTAGCATTATAACCACTACAGGTTCAGGAGGGTCACCTTAGGTGTCCTGCAGCCAGAAGACTAGCATTATAACCACTACAGGTTCAGGAGGGTCACCTTAGGTGTCCTGCAGCCAGAAGACTAGCATTATAACCACTACAGGTTCAGGAGGGTCACCTTAGGTGTCCTGCAGCCAGAAGACTAGCATTATAACCACTACAGGTTCAGGAGGGTCACCTTAGGTGTCCTGCAGCCAGAAGACTAGCATTATAACCACTACAGGTTCAGGGGGTCACCTTAGGTGTCCTGCAGCCAGAAGACTAGCATTATAACCACTACAGGTTCAGGGGGTCACCTTAGGTGTCCTGCAGCCAGAAGACTAGCATTATAACCACTACAGGTTCAGGGGGGTCACCTTAGGTGTCCTACAGCCAGAAGACTAGCATTATAACCACTACAGGTTCAGGGGGGTCACCTTAGGTGCCCCGTGGCCAGAAGACTAGCATTATAACCACTACAGGTTCAGGAGGGTCACCTTAGGTGTCCCGTGGCCAGAAGACTAGCATTATAACCACTACAGGTTCAGGGGGGTCACCTTAGGTGTCCTACAGCCAGAAGACTAGCATTATAACCACTACAGGTTCAGGAGGGTCACCTTAGGTGTCCCGTGGCCAGAAGACTAGCATTATAACCACTACAGGTTCAGGGGGGTCACCTTAGGTGTCCTACAGACAGAAGACTAGCATTATAACCACTACAGGTTCAGGGGGGTCACCTTAGGTGTCCTGCAGCCAGAAGACTAGCATTATAACCACTACAGGTTCAGGGGGGTCACCTTAGGTGTCCTGCAGCCAGAAGACTAGCATTATAACCACTACAGGTTCAGGAGGGTCACCTTAGGTGTCCTGCAGCCAGAAGACTAGCATTATAACCACTACAGGTTCAGGGGGGTCACCTTAGGTGTCCTGCAGCCAGAAGACTAGCATTATAACCACTACAGGTTCAGGAGGTTCACCTTAGGTGTCCCGTGGCCAGAAGACTAGCATTATAACCACTACAGGTTCAGGAGGGTCACCTTAGGTGTCCTGCAGCCAGAAGACTAGCATTATAACCACTACAGGTTCAGGAGGGTCACCTTAGGTGTCCTGCAGCCAGAAGACTAGCATTATAACCACTACAGGTTCAGGGGGTCACCTTAGGTGTCCTGCAGCCAGAAGACTAGCATTATAACCACTACAGATTCAGGAGGGTCACCTTAGGTGTCCTGCAGCCAGAAGACTAGCATTATAACCACTACAGGTTCAGGGGGTCACCTTAGGTGTCCTGCAGCCAGAAGACTAGCATTATAACCACTACAGGTTCAGGAGGGTCACCTTAGGTGTCCTGCAGCCAGAAGACTAGCATTATAACCACTACAGGTTCAGGGGGGTCACCTTAGGTGTCCTGCAGCCAGAAGACTAGCATTATAACCACTACAGATTCAGGAGGGTCACCTTAGGTGTCCTGCAGCCAGAAGACTAGCATTATAACCACTACAGGTTCAGGGGGGTCACCTTAGGTGTCCTGCAGCCAGAAGACTAGCATTATAACCACTACAGGTTCAGGAGGGTCACCTTAGGTGTCCTGCAGCCAGAAGACTAGCATTATAACCACTACAGGTTCAGGGGGTCACCTTAGGTGTCCTGCAGCCAGAAGACTAGCATTATAACCACTACAGGTTCAGGAGGTTCACCTTAGGTGTCCCGTGGCCAGAAGACTAGCATTATAACCACTACAGGTTCAGGAGGGTCACCTTAGGTGTCCTGCAGCCAGAAGACTAGCATTATAACCACTACAGGTTCAGGAGGTTCACCTTAGGTGTCCCGTGGCCAGAAGACTAGCATTATAACCACTACAGGTTCAGGAGGGTCACCTTAGGTGTCCTGCAGCCAGAAGACTAGCATTATAACCACTACAGGTTCAGGGGGGTCACCTTAGGTGTCCTGCAGCCAGAAGACTAGCATTATAACCACTACAGGTTCAGGGGGTCACCTTAGGTGTCCTGCAGCCAGAAGACTAGCATTATAACCACTACAGGTTCAGGGGGGTCACCTTAGGTGTCCTGCAGCCAGAAGACTAGCATTATAACCACTACAGGTTCAGGAGGGTCACCTTAGGTGTCCTACAGCCAGAAGACTAGCATTATAACCACTACAGGTTCAGGAGGGTCACCTTAGGTGTCCTGCAGCCAGAAGACTAGCATTATAACCACTACAGGTTCAGGAGGGTCACCTTAGGTGTCCCGTGGCCAGAAGACTAGCATTATAACCACTACAGGTTCAGGAGGGTCACCTTAGGTGTCCTGCAGCCAGAAGACTAGCATTATAACCACTACAGGTTCAGGAGGTTCACCTTAGGTGTCCCGTGGCCAGAAGACTAGCGTTATAACCACTACAGGTTCAGGAGGGTCACCTTAGGTGTCCTGCAGCCAGAAGACTAGCATTATAACCACTACAGGTTCAGGAGGGTCACCTTAGGTGTCCTGTGGCCAGAAGACTAGCATTATAACCACTACAGGTTCAGGAGGGTCACCTTAGGTGTCCTGCAGCCAGAAGACTAGCATTATAACCACTACAGGTTCAGGAGGGTCACCTTAGGTGTCACGTGGCCAGAAGACTAGCATTATAACCACTACAGGTTCAGGAGGGTCACCTTAGGTGTCCTGCAGCCAGAAGACTAGCATTATAACCACTACAGGTTCAGGAGGTTCACCTTAGGTGTCCTGCAGCCAGAAGACTAGCATTATAACCACTACAGGTTCAGGAGGTTCACCTTAGGTGTCCCGTGGCCAGAAGACTAGCATTATAACCACTACAGGTTCAGGAGGGTCACCTTAGGTGTCCTGCAGCCAGAAGACTAGCATTATAACCACTACAGGTTCAGGGGTTCCCCTTAGGTGTCCCGTGGCCAGAAGACTAGCATTATAACCACTACAGGTTCAGGAGGGTCACCTTAGGTGTCCCGTGGCCAGAAGACTAGCATTATAACCACTACAGGTTCAGGAGGGTCACCTTAGGTGTCCTGCAGCCAGAAGACTAGCATTATAACCACTACAGGTTCAGGAGGTTCACCTTAGGTGTCCCGTGGCCAGAAGACTAGCATTATAACCACTACAGGTTCAGGGGGGTCACCTTAGGTGTCCTGCAGCCAGAAGACTAGCATTATAACCACTACAGGTTCAGGGGGTCACCTTAGGTGTCCTGCAGCCAGAAGACTAGCATTATAACCACTACAGGTTCAGGAGGGTCACCTTAGGTGTCCTACAGCCAGAAGACTAGCATTATAACCACTACAGGTTCAGGAGGGTCACCTTAGGTGTCCTGCAGCCAGAAGACTAGCATTATAACCACTACAGGTTCAGGAGGGTCACCTTAGGTGTCCCGTGGCCAGAAGACTAGCATTATAACCACTACAGGTTCAGGAGGGTCACCTTAGGTGTCCTGCAGCCAGAAGACTAGCATTATAACCACTACAGGTTCAGGAGGTTCACCTTAGGTGTCCCGTGGCCAAAAGACTAGCATTATAACCACTACAGGTTCAGGAGGGTCACCTTAGGTGTCCTGCAGCCAGAAGACTAGCATTATAACCACTACAGGTTCAGGAGGGTCACCTTAGGTGTCCCGTGGCCAGAAGACTAGCATTATAACCACTACAGGTTCAGGAGGTTCACCTTAGGTGTCCCGTGGCCAGAAGACTAGCATTATAACCACTACAGGTTCAGGAGGGTCACCTTAGGTGTCCTGCAGCCAGAAGACTAGCATTATAACCACTACAGGTTCAGGAGGGTCACCTTAGGTGTCCCGTGGCCAGAAGACTAGCATTATAACCACTACAGGTTCAGGAGGGTCACCTTAGGTGTCCTGCAGCCAGAAGACTAGCATTATAACCACTACAGGTTCAGGAGGGTCACCTTAGGTGTCCTGCAGCCAGAAGACTAGCATTATAACCACTACAGGTTCAGGGGGGTCACCTTAGGTGTCCTGCAGCCAGAAGACTAGCATTATAACCACTACAGGTTCAGGAGGGTCACCTTAGGTGTCCTGCAGCCAGAAGACTAGCATTATAACCACTACAGGTTCAGGGGGGTCACCTTAGGTGTCCTGCAGCCAGAAGACTAGCATTATAACCACTACAGGTTCAGGAGGGTCACCTTAGGTGTCCTGCAGCCAGAAGACTAGCATTATAACCACTACAGGTTCAGGGGGGTCACCTTAGGTGTCCTGCAGCCAGAAGACTAGCATTATAACCACTACAGGTTCAGGAGGTTCACCTTAGGTGTCCCGTGGCCAGAAGACTAGCATTATAACCACTACAGGTTCAGGAGGGTCACCTTAGGTGTCCTGCAGCCAGAAGACTAGCATTATAACCACTACAGGTTCAGGAGGTTCACCTTAGGTGTCCCGTGGCCAGAAGACTAGCATTATAACCACTACAGGTTCAGGAGGGTCACCTTAGGTGTCCTGCAGCCAGAAGACTAGCATTATAACCACTACAGGTTCAGGGGGTCACCTTAGGTGTCCTGCAGCCAGAAGACTAGCATTATAACCACTACAGGTTCAGGGGGGTCACCTTAGGTGTCCTGCAGCCAGAAGACTAGCATTATAACCACTACAGGTTCAGGGGGGTCACCTTAGGTGTCCTGCAGCCAGAAGACTAGCATTATAACCACTACAGGTTCAGGAGGGTCACCTTAGGTGTCCTACAGCCAGAAGACTAGCATTATAACCACTACAGGTTCAGGAGGGTCACCTTAGGTGTCCTGCAGCCAGAAGACTAGCATTATAACCACTACAGGTTCAGGAGGGTCACCTTAGGTGTCCCGTGGCCAGAAGACTAGCATTATAACCACTACAGGTTCAGGAGGGTCACCTTAGGTGTCCTGCAGCCAGAAGACTAGCATTATAACCACTACAGGTTCAGGAGGTTCACCTTAGGTGTCCCGTGGCCAGAAGACTAGCATTATAACCACTACAGGTTCAGGAGGGTCACCTTAGGTGTCCTGCAGCCAGAAGACTAGCATTATAACCACTACAGGTTCAGGAGGGTCACCTTAGGTGTCCCGTGGCCAGAAGACTAGCATTATAACCACTACAGGTTCAGGAGGGTCACCTTAGGTGTCCTGCAGCCAGAAGACTAGCATTATAACCACTACAGGTTCAGGAGGGTCACCTTAGGTGTCACGTGGCCAGAAGACTAGCATTATAACCACTACAGGTTCAGGAGGGTCACCTTAGGTGTCCTGCAGCCAGAAGACTAGCATTATAACCACTACAGGTTCAGGAGGTTCACCTTAGGTGTCCTGCAGCCAGAAGACTAGCATTATAACCACTACAGGTTCAGGAGGTTCACCTTAGGTGTCCCGTGGCCAGAAGACTAGCATTATAACCACTACAGGTTCAGGAGGGTCACCTTAGGTGTCCTGCAGCCAGAAGACTAGCATTATAACCACTACAGGTTCAGGGGGTTCCCCTTAGGTGTCCCGTGGCCAGAAGACTAGCATTATAACCACTACAGGTTCAGGAGGGTCACCTTAGGTGTCCCGTGGCCAGAAGACTAGCATTATAACCACTACAGGTTCAGGAGGGTCACCTTAGGTGTCCTGCAGCCAGAAGACTAGCATTATAACCACTACAGGTTCAGGAGGTTCACCTTAGGTGTCCCGTGGCCAGAAGACTAGCATTATAACCACTACAGGTTCAGGGGGGTCACCTTAGGTGTCCTGCAGCCAGAAGACTAGCATTATAACCACTACAGGTTCAGGGGGGTCACCTTAGGTGTCCTGCAGCCAGAAGACTAGCATTATAACCACTACAGGTTCAGGAGGGTCACCTTAGGTGTCCTACAGCCAGAAGACTAGCATTATAACCACTACAGGTTCAGGAGGGTCACCTTAGGTGTCCTGCAGCCAGAAGACTAGCATTATAACCACTACAGGTTCAGGAGGGTCACCTTAGGTGTCCCGTGGCCAGAAGACTAGCATTATAACCACTACAGGTTCAGGAGGGTCACCTTAGGTGTCCTGCAGCCAGAAGACTAGCATTATAACCACTACAGGTTCAGGAGGTTCACCTTAGGTGTCCCGTGGCCAGAAGACTAGCATTATAACCACTACAGGTTCAGGAGGGTCACCTTAGGTGTCCTGCAGCCAGAAGACTAGCATTATAACCACTACAGGTTCAGGAGGGTCACCTTAGGTGTCCCGTGGCCAGAAGACTAGCATTATAACCACTACAGGTTCAGGAGGTTCACCTTAGGTGTCCCGTGGCCAGAAGACTAGCATTATAACCACTACAGGTTCAGGAGGGTCACCTTAGGTGTCCTGCAGCCAGAAGACTAGCATTATAACCACTACAGGTTCAGGAGGGTCACCTTAGGTGTCCCGTGGCCAGAAGACTAGCATTATAACCACTACAGGTTCAGGAGGGTCACCTTAGGTGTCCTGCAGCCAGAAGACTAGCATTATAACCACTACAGGTTCAGGAGGTTCACCTTAGGTGTCCTGCAGCCAGAAGACTAGCATTATAACCACTACAGGTTCAGGAGGTTCACCTTAGGTGTCCCGTGGCCAGAAGACTAGCATTATAACCACTACAGGTTCAGGAGGGTCACCTTAGGTGTCCTGCAGCCAGAAGACTAGCATTATAACCACTACAGGTTCAGGGGGTTCCCCTTAGGTGTCCCGTGGCCAGAAGACTAGCATTATAACCACTACAGGTTCAGGAGGGTCACCTTAGGTGTCCCGTGGCCAGAAGACTAGCATTATAACCACTACAGGTTCAGGAGGTTCACCTTAGGTGTCCCGTGGCCAGAAGACTAGCATTATAACCACTACAGGTTCAGGAGGGTCACCTTAGGTGTCCTGCAGCCAGAAGACTAGCATTATAACCACTACAGGTTCAGGAGGTTCACCTTAGGTGTCCTGCAGCCAGAAGACTAGCATTATAACCACCACAGGTTCAGGAGGTTCACCTTAGGTGTCCCGTGGCCAGAAGACTAGCATTATAACCACTACAGGTTCAGGAGGGTCACCTTAGGTGTCCTGCAGCCAGAAGACTAGCATTATAACCACTACAGGTTCAGGGGGTTCCCCTTAGGTGTCCCGTGGCCAGAAGACTAGCATTATAACCACTACAGGTTCAGGAGGGTCACCTTAGGTGTCCTGCAGCCAGAAGACTAGCATTATAACCACTACAGGTTCAGGAGGTTCACCTTAGGTGTCCTACAGCCAGAAGACTAGCATTATAACCACTACAGGTTCAGGAGGTTCACCTTAGGTGTCCTGCAGCCAGAAGACTAGCATTATAACCACTACAGGTTCAGGAGGGTCACCTTAGGTGTCCCGTGGCCAGAAGACTAGCATTATAACCACTACAGGTTCAGGAGGTTCCCCTTAGGTGTCCCGTGGCCAGAAGACTAGCATTATAACCACTACAGGTTCAGGAGGTTCACCTTAGGTGTCCTGCAGCCAGAAGACTAGCATTATAACCACTACAGGTTCAGGAGGTTCACCTTAGGTGTCCCGTGGCCAGAAGACTAGCATTATAACCACTACAGGTTCAGGAGGTTCACCTTAGGTGTCCTGCAGCCAGAAGACTAGCATTATAACCACTACAGGTTCAGGGGGGTCACCTTAGGTGTCCCGTGGCCAGACCATATTGTGGGCTCGAGCAGGAAACCACAGGGGAGCTCGAGGGTAACTGTGTACAGGTTGTCCTTACTCAGACGAAGTGCCGAACCCGTGAAGGTCATTTAATGAAATGAGTCTTAGCTGAAACCCAATACCCGGGACTTAGCGAGTGTGACTCACCCGTGAAGGTGTTGTCCGGTCAACTGAAAAGGGAGGACCAGCCGCTAGAAGCAGTGTCTGAGATTATTGCCGCGCTTATAAATATACACTGAACAAAAATATAAACGCAACAAGCAACAATTTCAAAGATTTTACAGTTCATATAAGGAAATCATTCATTTGAATGAAATGCATTAGGCCCTAATCTATGGATTTCACATGACTGGGCAGGGGAGCAGCCAAGGGTGGGCCTGGGAGGATATAGGCCCACCCACTGGGGAGCCAGGCCCAGCCAATCAGAATGAGTTTTTCCCCACAGACAGAAATACTCCTCAGCACCCCTTCCCCCCCTCAGATGATCCTGCAGGTGAAGAAGCTGGATGTGAAGGTCCTGGGCTGGCGTGGTCACCGTGGTCTGCGGTTGTGAGGCCGGTTGGATATACTGCCAAATTCTCTAAAACAACATTTGAGGTGGCTTATGGTAAAGAAATGAACATTAATTCTCTGGCAACAGCTCTGGTGGACATTCCTGCAGTCAGCATGCCAATTGCACGCTCCCTCTAAACTTGAGACATCTGTGGCATTGTGTTGTGTGACAAAACTGCACATTTTAGAGTGGCCTTTTATTGTCCCCAGCACAAGGTGCACCTGTGTAATGATCATGCTGTTTAATCAGCTTCTTGATATGCCACACCTGTCAGGTGGATGGATTATCTTGGCAATGGAGAAATGCTCACTAACAGGGATGTAAACGAACTTGTGCACAAAATGTTGTCCCAATTTCTGGGATCTTTTATTTGAGCTCATGATACGTAGGACATTTACATTTAAATTTTTAGTCATTTAGCAGACACTCTCATCCAGAGCGACTTACAGTTAGTGAGTGCATACATTTTCATACTGGACCAACTCTTTACATGTTGTGTTGATATTTTTTCATCGGTATAGTATTAACCCGTGGCTGAACGCATCCTGAAATGCGAGATAACATGTAGTAAGTGCAGAGCGGACTATAAATACATATTGGATTGCTTGTTGATGTTGTACACAAAAATACAAGAAGTGCTCAGCATATGTGGGAATTCCTTCAAGACTGTTGGAAAAGCATTCCAGGTGAAGCTGGTTGAGAGAATGCCAAGAGTTTGCAAAGCTGTCATCAAGGCAAAGGGTGGCTACTTTGAAGAATCTCAAATATAAAATATATTTTGATTTGTTTAACACTTTTTTGGTTACTACATGATTCCATATGTGTTATTTACAGTTTTTCTCCATTGGTTTGGCTCATTTCTTGAAACAGAAATTACATTCTCAAAACTACATGGACAAACCTCCAAACCACTTGGCAATTGTTCACAACAGAATTGAATTTCTCATTCATTTCATCAAATTGCAAATGTCTAAGTACATGTCTCAATGTCTCAGTACATCTTTGCAAATGATTAAGTACAGGTAGCCTACATTTAGCACAATTTCCAAGTGAATAGATCTTGTTGATCTAAACTGATTGTTGATTCTCAGTCTAATGGTTGTTCGCTCCAAAACGTGTCAGCGTCATTTCATTGTATAAGTCATCACATGCACAATAGTCTGTTCAATTGTCAAAATTAGTCAAGAACATAATACCATGAATACCATATATGAATCCCTTGGAACATTTGATAAATTTATTACAGCAATTGACAGTCAGGTGAAACTAGAACTTGACTAACGAAGGAGGAGTTTCACACATCTCAGATGACCAATCAAACAGTATGTTTAGTTACCTGACAGGTGCTGTCCATGACTGTGAATGCTGCCAAACATGTATGTAAAGAGCTTGACCATGCAGGACCAGTACAATTTCTGAACATGGAGGCACCTGGCCAAGTAAATGAACAAGGGCAACTGCCTGCTCGAGGAAGAGGAAGAAGAAGAAGAGGAGGAGGAGGAGTAAGGGTGCGTGGTGGTGGAATAGGGGGAAGAGGCCGAGGAGCACGAAGACACCATGCTGTCCCGGATGAAATTCGGGCCACAATTATAGACCATGTCATCAACCATGGCCTCACAATGGCGGAGGCAGGTCGCCGAGTGCAGCCTAATGTGCCTCGCTCAACAGTCTCCTCCATCATCCAAACCTTTCGCAGGGAAAACAGGTATGTAGTCAGTCAATGATGGAATTATATGTTGTATAGGACAGGACACTGTGCATAGAACAAAAATATATTTATTTACATATTTACCTATTCATTTAGTGTGTGTGTGTGATAGGCCTACAGTAATATCTTACCTCAATGGGATGTTATGATACTAAAAATGACAAGAAAAACATTGGAGAAAATAAACTATGGAATAGTTTATTTTCTACAGTATTGATGATACAGTTTACAGTAGTATTCCAGTCACTGTGCAGTGATGCATTAGAATTGTGGTAAAGTTACTGTAAGTAAAACAACAATACAATTACATAGGTAACTCATTCTGTAAGGAATACATAAGGTATACATTACGAATGGAGTGTTGTCCTTTGACTTCTATATCTAGGATTGGACGACAACCTTGCACAGGTGGCAGAGGAAAACTTCTCAATGAACAACAAGAACAAGAGATCTGTAACATGGTGATGGCAAATAATGCCATCACATTGAGACAGATCCGCGCTGCAATCCTACAAGACAATGCCATATTCCAAAATGTCAACTCTATAAGCATCTCCACAATAGACCGGATATTGAAGAAGCATCAGATGACAATGAAGCAAATTTACAGGGTACCATTTGAGAGGAACTCTGATAGAGTGAAAGAGCTGCGGTACCAGTATGTACATGTAAGTCAGTTACTGGTTGTCCATCATTATAACATTTTTACAATTAAGCAGTGGTTCCCAAACTTTTTTGGCTTCAGTACCCACTTTACCTGATTTGTGTATCCAGGTAATCCAGGTATGGAAGTATTTGATTTATCTGACTTCAACATTTCGCCTA
Source organism: Coregonus clupeaformis (assembly GCF_020615455.1). Lineage (NCBI taxonomy): Eukaryota > Metazoa > Chordata > Actinopteri > Salmoniformes > Salmonidae > Coregonus > Coregonus clupeaformis. The sequence goes on from NW_025533636.1 coordinate 248,697, forward strand.
AAAACTGCAGCTTACTGTATGATGCAATTATCATTATAATCCTTATTTTGAAGAATATAACATACAATAAGAAAAGGGGTCAAAGAGCTGCAATTAGTGCCTCCCATGTAAATCTATCTAATACTGTGGGTTTTACTGTAACATTTCAGTAAGTCTAGTCATTGATGATTTCCCCCCTCCCCTTTCTGTCAAATACCCCCTGTAGTACCTCTGCATAGGGGTACATGTACCCCAGGTTTGGAACCACTGGAGTAGTGGCCAGTAGTATATTGAACTTGTGGAGAACATAGAACATTCCTATGTAATTGTCTGTAACTGTAGTGTATGACTCTTCTGTATGACTGATTTGATGTTTTCTTTTTTTACGCTATTGTAGAGAATAATGGCATTGGAAGGAAACGAGACCCATCACATCCTCGTGTTTGTGGATGAAGCTGGCTTCAACCTGGCCAAGGGCCGAAGACGTGGCCGTAATATTATTGGCCACCGGGCCATGGTGGATGTCCCAGGCCAGCGAGGGGGCAATATAACTATGTGTGCTGCCATATCGGAGAATGGTGTGGCCACTCACATCCCCAGTCTTGGCCCATACAATACACAGAAGCTCCTCATCTTCTTGGACCGCCTTCATGTTGATTTGATCCCTGAAAATGAGAGCGGTCTCGTAGGGCCTCACCTACCACAATATGTCATTGTATGGGACAATGTGAATTTCCACCGTGGCCCGCTCATCAGGGCCTGGTTCACTACTCATCCAAGGATGGTCATGGTGTTCCTACCACCTTACTCTCCTTTCCTCAATCCTATTGAGGAGTATTTCTCCGCTTGGAGGTGGAGAGTGTATGAGCATCGGGCTCAAGATCAGAGGTCCCTGCTCCATGCAATGGACGCTGCGTGTGAGGATATTACAGGAGATCAGTGTAGGGGATGGTTGCGACATGCACGCCGTTTCTTCCCTCGTTGCATCGCAAGGGAGAATATACGCTGTGATGTGGACGAGAATCTGTGGCCAGACAGACAGCAGCGTGTGGATGGCCAGGAGGGTGAGGACAGCGACCAGTGAAGAACTGTTAGTTGTGAAACTCCAGCTTTATTTACAGCACTGTAGGCTGCATATAATTTTCATTGTTTTTTGTTTGTGTGTTTATATTACAGTATATTATGCTGTATACATTTTCTTTTACTCTGATGTATGGAAGTTACTTTATGTGTGTGAATGATAATGGTTACAATTTCCTTGGCAGTATGAGTGCAATGTGTGATGTCAAACCTTGGAGGCTACTCTTACCCTAAAATCCTATTTATTTTTTTCAGTTTTATACACAATTGTATTCTGTTAGCTAGACAAAAAACAGTACAGTAACCATTGTCAATGAAGGACTGGGCTAAGACTGAAAGGTGGACATGAGGGATATTTCAATGGTCCTCTGCCATAGTGACAAAACATCTAAACATTTTGACTTGCAGTGCTTACACAATGCCAAAGGGACGAAGCATTTTGGGGGCACTGACTGTTTAAATGAGAAGGAAATTTAGTTTTGACACATGCGTGAACTGTTTTGGGAGAGGTATGAGCTTTTGCAGGTGAACCATGGTGTTGTGCCGAACCATCCACGTTATTTTGGCTAAAGCACCAAGAGTGTTGAGAACGTCCGGTCTGTTTCAAGAAATGAGCCAAAGCAATTGAGAAGGATCTTTGCCATTTTCGTGGCACTGACTCCTTATATGGGAAAGGAATTTAGTTTTGAAGCATGAGTGAACAGTTTTAGGAGAGATATGAGCTTTTGCAAGTGAGCTATAGTGTTGTGCTGAACTGTAAGACTGTTTTGCCAAATGATCTTAGAGTTTTGAGAATGTAATTTCTGTTTCAAGAAATGAGCCAAACCAATGGAGAAAAACTGTAATAGTTTTGATGTCTTCACTATTATTCTGCAATGTAGAAAATAGTAATACATTGAATGAGTAGGTGTGTCCAAACTGTTGACTGGTAGTGTAGTTCTATTTCATTTGATGATTTTTCTCTTCCTCAGAGTAGAAATGTTGTTCACTGAGTTGGGAATGAAGTCCATGTCATTTAGACAGTTGGTACAAACCACCAAAATCTCTGCTTCAGTTTATTTAGCAGACTGGTCTATGGGGATGCACTGCATCTTTCAGTTTTACAACCGTACAAAAAAACAGAAATAGACAAGGGGTGGGGGGAGGAGAGAGAAAGAGAGAGAGAGAGAGAGAGAGAGACAGAGAGGAGAGAGAGAGAGAGAGACAGAGAGACAGAGACAGAGACAGAGAGAGAGAGAGAGAGACAGAGAGACAGAGACAGAGACAGAGAGAGAGAGAGAGAGACAGAGAGAGAGAGACAGAGAGACAGAGAGAGAGAGAGAGAGAGAGAGAGAGAGAGAGAGAGAGAGAGAGACAGAGAGAGAGAGAGAGAGAGAGAGAGAGAGAGAGAGAGAGCAGAGAGACAGAGACAGAGACAGAGACAGAGAGAGAGACAGAGAGACAGAGACAGAGAGAGAGAGAGAGAGAGAGAGAGAGAGAGAGAGAGAGAGAGAGAGAGAGAGACAGAGAGACAGAGAGAGAGAGAGAGAGAGAGAGAGAGAGAGAGAGAGAGAGAGAGAGAGAGAGAGAGAGAGAGAGAGAGAGACAGAGAGAGAGAGAGACAGAGAGACAGAGAGAGAGAGAGAGAGAGAGAGAGAGAGAGAGAGAGAGAGAGAGACAGAGAGACAGAGACAGAGACAGAGACAGAGAGAGAGACAGAGAGACAGAGACAGAGAGAGAGAGAGAGAGAGAGAGAGAGAGACAGAGAGAGAGAGACAGAGAGACAGAGAGAGAGAGAGAGAGAGAGAGAGAGAGAGAGAGAGAGAGAGAGAGAGAGAGAGAGAGAGAGAGAGAGAGACAGAGAGAGAGAGAGACAGAGAGACAGAGACGAGAGAGAGAGAGAGAGAGAGAGAGAGAGAGAGAGAGAGAGAGAGAGAGAGACAGAGAGACAGAGAGAGAGAGAGAGAGAGAGAGAGAGAGAGAGAGAGAGAGAGAGAGAGAGAGAGAGAGAGAGACAGAGAGAGAGAGAGAGAGAGAGAGAGAGAGAGAGAGAGAGAGAGAGAGAGAGAGAGAGACAGAGAGACAGAGAGAGAGAGAGAGAGAGAGAGAGAGAGAGAGAGAGAGAGGTACTTTAGTGTTTTTATTATATAGGTTACAATGTAACACGTTAGAGTACTCAGATTAGTTTTTTGTGGTAAAGTTAGTTTCTCAATTTAAGTAATCAGTTATTTAGTTACAGCTTTTGTCAGATTTGACTTTTTGTAGCAGGTTAGGAGAATTAGGTTAAGGTTAGGAAAAGCGTTAGGGTTAGCTAAAAGCCAAAGAAAAATCCACTTTTGAAATTAAATTTACAAAAGCTGTATCCCTTCTAGCCATGACCGATAGCTAGTGAGATGGCAAAGACAACAGCCTTATCATGAGGACAGATGATACCCCTCGAAACTTGACTGACTTGCAGGATCAACCTGGTCTCAGAGCATTTCGTATTATTCTATAATAATAATAATAATATGCCATTTAGCAGACGCTTTTATCCAAAGCGACTTACAGTCGTGCGTGCATACATTTTTGTGTGTGAGTGGTCCCGGGGATCGAACCCACTACCTTGGCGTTACAAGCGCCGTGCTCTACCAGCTGAGCTACAGAGGACCACGTGAAATAGCCTTCATTTCTCAGAACAAGAATAGACTGACGAGTTTCAGAAGAAAGTTATTTGTTTCTGGCCATTTTGAGCCTGTAATCTACAGAGGACCACGGCATTCTACACGTTAATCCGAGACACTCCATTTAGTGTGATATGTATGTTACGTTTCGTATGGTATGTATTCATTTGTGGAGGTTCATCACCCATTTCGTATAATATGTTACGAATTACAATTCCTACAATATGTTACGAATTTGCTAATTGTATGAGTGTTGCAAATTCCAGCTAGGTGGCTAACGTTAGCTAGGATCCCCATTAGCTGTTGCAAAAGCAGCAGCTACTCTTCCTGGGGTCCACACAGAACATGAAACATGACATAATACAGAACATTATTAGACAAGAACAGCTCAAGGACAGAACTACACCTCGTATCCTAAATATCAATACATACACACAAACTATCTAGGTCAAATAGGGGAGAGGCGTTGTGCCGTGAGGTGTTGCTTTATCTGTTTTTTGAAACCAGGTTTGTTGTTTATTTGAGCAATATGAGATGGGGCGGAGTTCCATGCAATAATGGCTCTATATAATACTGTACGCTTTCTTGAATTTGTTCTGGATTTGGGGACTGTGAAAACACCCCTGGTGGCATGTCTGGTGGGGTAAGTGTGTGTTTCAGAGCTGTGTGTAAGTTGACTATGCAAACAATTTGGGATTTTCAACACATTCATGTTTCTTATAAAAATAAGAAGTGATGCAGTCAGTCTCTCCTCAACTCTTAGCCAAGAGAGACTGGCATGCATAGTATTTATATCAGCCCTCTGATTACAATGAAGAGCAAGACGTGCCGCTCTGTTCTGGGCCAGCTGCAGATTAACTAGGTCTTTCCTTGCAGCACTGGACCACACGACTGGACAATAATCAAGATTAGACAAAGCTAGTTCAACAGCCGCACCATTCATTACCAGATTCCGCTGAGGTCTAGAACTTAGGGAATGATTTGTACCAAATAGGGTTAAGGTTAGAGTTAAGTTTAGGAGTTAGGTTAAATGGTTAAGGTTAGGGGAAGGGTTAGCTAAGAGGGTTAAGGTTAGGGTTAGGGAAAGGGTTAGCTAAGAGGGTTACGGTTAGGGTTAGGGGAAGGGTTAGCTAAGAGGGTTACGGTTAGGGTTAGGGGAAGGGTTAGCTAACATGCTAAGTAGTTGCAAAGTAGCTAAAAAGTAGTAAGTAGTTGAAAAGTTGCTAATTAGCTAAAATGCTAAAGTTGTCCGTGATGAGATTCGATCTCGCAACCTTTGGGTTTTTGCCTTAAGTAACCAGGGTTACGGCAGGGCAGCCAGGGTTACAGGCAGGGCAGTCACGGTTACAGGCAGGGCAGTCAGGGTTATGGGCAGGACAGTCAGGGTTACGGGCAGGACAGTCAGGGTTACGGGCAGGGCAGTCAGGGTTACGGGCAGGGCAGTCAGGGTTACGGGCAGGGCAGTCAGGGTTACGGGCAGGGCAGACAGGGTTAGGGGCAGGGCAGGACAGTCAGGGTTACGGGCAGGGCAGCCAGGGTTACAGGCAGGGCAGTCAGGGTTACGGGCAGGGCAGTCAGGGTTACGGGCAGGGCAGTCAGGGTTACGGCAGGCAGACAGGGTTAGGGCAGGGCAGTCAGGGTTACGGGCAGGGCAGTCAGGGTTACGGGCAGGGCAGTCAGGGTTACGGGCAGGGCAGTCAGGGTTACGGGCAGGGCAGTCAGGGTTACGGGCAGGACAGTCAGGGTTACGGGCAGGGCAGTCAGGGTTACGGGCAGGACAGTCAGGGTTACGGGCAGGGCAGTCAGGGTTACGGGCAGGGCAGTCAGGGTTACGGGCAGGGCAGTCAGGGTTAGGGCAGGGCAGGGCAGTCAGGGTTACGGGCAGGGCAGACAGGGTTAGGGCAGGGCAGGGCAGTCAGGGTTAGGGCAGGGCAGGGCAGTCAGGGTTAGGGCAGGGCAGGGCAGTCAGGGTTACGGCAGGGCAGTCAGGGTTAGGGCAGGGCAGGGCAGTCAGGGTTAGCAGGCAGGGCAGGGCAGTCAGGGTTAGGGCAGGGCAGGGCAGTCAGGGTTACGGGCAGGGCAGTCAGGGTTAGGGCAGGGCAGGGCAGTCAGGGTTACGGGCAGGCAGTCAGGGTTACGGGCAGGACAGTCAGGGTTACGGGCAGGGCAGTCAGGGTTACGGGCAGGACAGTCAGGGTTGCGGGCAGGGCAGTCAGGGTTACGGGCAGGGCAGTCAGGGGTTACAGGGCAGGGCAGTCAGGGTTACGGGGCAGGACAGTCAGGGTTACGGGCAGGACAGTCAGGGTTACGGGCAGGGCAGTCAGGGTTACGGGCAGGGCAGTCAGGGTTACAGGCAGGGCAGACAGGGTTAGGGCAGGGCAGGGCAGTCAGGGTTACGGGCAGGGCAGTCAGGGTTACGGGCAGGACAGTCAGGGTTACGGGCAGGGCAGTCAGGGTTGCGGGCAGGGCAGTCAGGGTTACGGGCAGGACAGTCAGGGTTACGGGCAGGACAGTCAGGGTTAGGGCAGGGCAGTCAGGGTTACGGCAGGACAGTCAGGGTTACGGGCAGGGCAGTCAGGGTTAGGGCAGGACAGTCAGGGTTAGGGCAGGGCAGGGCAGTCAGGGTTACGGCAGGACAGTCAGGGTTACGGGCAGGGCAGTCAGGGTTACGGGCAGGACAGTCAGGGTTAGGGCAGGGCAGTCAGGGTTACGGGCAGGACAGTCAGGGTTACGGGCAGGGCAGTCAGGGTTACGGGCAGGACAGTCAGGGTTACGGGCAGGACAGTCAGGGTTACGGGCAGGGCAGTCAGGGTTATGGCAGGGCAGTCAGGGTTACGGGCAGGGCAGTCAGGGTTACGGGCAGGACAGTCAGGGTTACGGGCAGGGCAGTCAGGGTTACAGGCAGGGCAGTCAGGGTTACGGGCAGGACAGTCAGGGTTACGGGCAGGGCAGTCAGGGTTACGGGCAGGGCAGTCAGGGTTACAGGCAGGGCAGTCAGGGTTAGGGCAGGGCAGGGCAGTCAGGGTTACGGGCAGGACAGTCAGGGTTACGGGCAGGGCAGTCAGGGTTACGGCAGGGCAGACAGGGTTAGGGCAGGGCAGGGCAGTCAGGGTTACGGGCAGGACAGTCAGGGTTACGGGCAGGGCAGTCAGGGTTACGGGCAGGGCAGTCAGGGTTAGGGCAGGGCAGGGCAGTCAGGGTTACGGGCAGGGCAGTCAGGGTTACGGGCAGGGCAGACAGGGTTAGGGCAGGGCAGGACAGTCAGGGTTACGGGCAGGGCAGTCAGGGTTACGGGCAGGGCAGACAGGGTTAGGGCAGGGCAGGACAGTCAGGGTTACGGGCAGGACAGTAGGACGGGCAGGGCAGTCAGGGTTACGGCAGGGCAGTCAGGGTTACGGGCAGGGCAGTCAGGGTTACGGGCAGGGCAGTCAGGGTTGCGGGCAGGGCAGTCAGGGTTACGGGCAGGGCAGTCAGGGTTACGGGCAGGGCAGTCAGGGTTACGGGCAGGGCAGTCAGGGTTACGGGCAGGACAGTCAGGGTTACGGGCAGGGCAGTCAGGGTTACGGGCAGGGCAGTCAGGGTTACGGGCAGGGCAGTCAGGGTTACGGGCAGGACAGTCAGGGTTACGGACAGGACAGACAGGGTTAGGGCACGCTGCAACTTGCCCATGCCCCCCCCCCCCCGCTTCTCCTTCACACAAATTCAGACAGCTGATGTTCTGAAAGAGCTGCAAAATCTGGACCCCTACAAATCATCTGGGCTAGACAATCTGGACCCTTTCTTTCTAAAACTAGCCGCCGAAATTGTCGCAACCCCTATTACTAGCTTGTTCAACCTCTCTTTCGTAACGTCTGAGATCCCCAGAGATTGGAAAGCTGCCGCAGTCATCCCCCTCTTCAAAGGGGGTGACACTCTAGATCCAAACTGTTACAGACCTATATCCATCCTGCCCTGCCTTTCGAAAGTTTTTGAAAGCCAAGTTAACAAACAGATCACCGACCATTTCGAATCCCACCGTACCTTCTCCGCTATGCAATCCGGTTTTTGTCATTTACAAAATAGCCTCCAACACTCTACTCAGCAAATTGGATGTAGTCTATCACAGTGCCATCCGTTTTGTCACCAAAGCCCCATATACTACCCACCACTGTGACCTGTACGCTCTTGTTGGCTGGTCCTCACTACATATTCGTCGCCAAACCCACTGGCTCCAGGCCATCTACAAATCACTGCTAGGCAAATCCCCGCCTTATCTTATTTCATTGGTCACCATAGCAACACCCACCCGTAGTATGCGCTCCAGCAGGTATATCTCATTGGTCATCCCCAAAGCCAACACCTCCTTTGGCCGCCATTCCTTCCAGTTCTCTGCTGCCAATGACTGGAACGAACTGCAAAAATCTCTGAAGCTGGAGACTCTCATCTCCCTCACTAACTTTAAGCATCAGTTGTCAGAGCACCTTACCGATCACTGCACCTGTACACAGGCCGTCTGTAATTAGCCCACCCAACTACCTCATCCCCATATTGTTATTTATTTTGCTCATTTGCACCCCAGTATCTCTATTTGCACATCATCTCTTGCACATCTATCATTCCAGTGTTAATACTAATTGTAATTATTTTGCACTATGGCCTATTTATTGCCTTACCTCCATAACTTACTACATTTGCACACACTGTATATATATTTTCTGTGGTATTTTTGACTTTATGTTTTGTTTTACCCCATATGTAACTCTGTGTTGTTGTTTTTATCGCACTGCTTTGCTTTATCTTGGCCAGGTCGCAGTTGTAAATGAGAACTTGTTCTCAACTGGCTTACCTGGTTAAATAAAGGTGAAATAAATGAAATAAAATAAAAATATAGCAGGGTTATGTAGGGTTATAGCAGGGGGTTACATCTGTAAAGGCTGTGAGTGATGTATCTGTAAGGGCTGAGAGAGACAGAGAGAGAGAGAGAGAGAGAGAGAGAGACAGAGAGAGAGAGAGAGAGAGAGAGAGAGAGAGAGAGACAGAGAGAGAGAGAGAGAGAGAGAGAGAGACAGAGAGAGACAGAGAGAGAGAGACAGAGAGAGAGAGAGAGAGAGAGAGACAGAGAGA
>NW_025533636.1:260000-295000 GCF_020615455.1 Coregonus clupeaformis
AGTAGGGCTGTTGTGGGAGACCTTCCGTGTATATAGTGTAGCGTGAGTAGGGCTGTTGTGGAGACCTTCCGTGTATATAGTGTAGCGTGAGTAGGGCTGTTGTGGAGACCTTCCGTGTATATAGTGTAGCGTGAGTAGGGCTGTTGTGGAGACCTTCCGTGTATATAGTGTAGCGTGAGTAGGGCTGTTGTGGAGACCTTCCGTGTATATAGTGTAGCGTGAGTAGGGCTGTTGTGGAGACCTTCCGTGTATATAGTGTAGCGTGAGTAGGGCTGTTGTGGAGACCTTCCGTGTATATAGTGAAACGTGAGTAGGGCTGTTGTGGAGACCTTCCGTGTATAAAGTGTAGCGTGAGTAGGGCTGTTGTGGAGACCTTCCGTGTATATAGTGTAGCGGGAGTAGGGCTGTTGTGGAGACCTTCCGTGTATATAGTGTAGCGTGAGTAGGGCTGTTGTGGAGACCTTCCGTGTATATAGTGTAGCGTGAGTAGGGCTGTTGTGGAGACCTTCCGTGTATAAAGTGTAGCGTGAGTAGGGCTGTTGTGGAGACCTTCCGTGTATAAAGTGTAGCGTGAGTAGGGCTGTTGTGGAGACCTTCCGTGTATATAGTGTAGCGTGAGTAGGGCTGTTGTGGAGACCTTCCGTGTATATAGTGTAGCGTGAGTAGGGCTGTTGTGGAGACCTTCCGTGTATATAGTGTAGCGTGAGTAGGGCTGTTGTGGAGACCTTCCGTGTATATAGTGAAGCGTGAGTAGGGCTGTTGTGGAGACCTTCCGTGTATAAAGTGTAGCGTGAGTAGGGCTGTTGTGGAGACCTTCCGTGTATATAGTGAAGCGTGAGTAGGGCTGTTGTGGAGACCTTCCGTGTATATAGTGTAGCGTGAGTAGGGCTGTTGTGGAGACCTTCCGTGTATATAGTGTAGCGTGAGTAGGGCTGTTGTGGAGACCTTCCGTGTATATAGTGAAGCGTGAGTAGGGCTGTTGTGGAGACCTTCTGTGTATATAGTGTAGCGTGAGTAGGGCTGTTGTGGAGACCTTCCGTGTATATAGTGTAGCGTGAGTAGGGCTGTTGTGGAGACCTTCCGTGTATATAGTGTAGCGTGAGTAGGGCTGTTGTGGAGACCTTCCGTGTATATAGTGTAGCGTGAGTAGGGCTGTTGTGGAGACCTTCCGTGTATATAGTGTAGCGTGAGTAGGGCTGTTGTGGTGACCTTCCGTGTATATAGTGAAACGTGAGTAGGGCTGTTGTGGAGACCTTCCGTGTATAAAGTGTAGCGTGAGTAGGGCTGTTGTGGAGACCTTCCATGTATATAGTGTAGCGGGAGTAGGGCTGTTGTGGAGACCTTCCGTGTATATAGTGTAGCGTGAGTAGGGCTGTTGTGGAGACCTTCCGTGTATATAGTGAAGCGTGAGTAGGGCTGTTGTGGAGACCTTCCGTGTATATAGTGTAGCGTGAGTAGGGCTGTTGTGGAGACCTTCCGTGTATATAGTGAAGCGTGAGTAGGGCTGTTGTGGAGACCTTCCGTGTATATAGTGTAGCGTGAGTAGGGCTGTTGTGGAGACCTTCCGTGTATAAAGTGTAGCGTGAGTAGGGCTGTTGTGGAGACCTTCCGTGTATAAAGTGAAGCGTGAGTAGGGCTGTTGTGGAGACCTTCCGTGTATATAGTGAAGCGTGATTAGGGCTGTTGTGGAGACCTTCCGTGTATATAGTGTAGCGTGAGTAGGGCTGTTGTGGAGACCTTCCGTGTATATAGTGAAGCGTGAGTAGGGCTGTTGTGGAGACCTTCCGTGTATATAGTGAAGCGTGAGTAGGGCTGTTGTGGAGACCTTCCGTGTATATAGTGAAGCGTGAGTAGGGCTGTTGTGGAGACCTTCCGTGTATATAGTGTAGCGGGAGTAGGGCTGTTGTGGAGACCTTCCGTGTATATAGTGAAGCGTGAGTAGGGCTGTTGTGGAGACCTTCCGTGTATAAAGTGTAGCGTGAGTAGGGCTGTTGTGGAGACCTTCCGTGTATAAAGTGTAGCGTGAGTAGGGCTGTTGTGGAGACCTTCCGTGTATATAGTGTAGCGTGAGTAGGGCTGTTGTGGAGACCTTCCGTGTATAAAGTGTAGCGTGAGTAGGGCTGTTGTGGAGACCTTCCGTGTATAAAGTGTAGCGTGAGTAGGGCTGTTGTGGAGACCTTCCGTGTATATAGTGTAGCGTGAGTAGGGCTGTTGTGGAGACCTTCCGTGTATAAAGTGTAGCGTGAGTAGGGCTGTTGTGGAGACCTTCCGTGTATAAAGTGTAGCGTGAGTAGGGCTGTTGTGGAGACCTTCCGTGTATATAGTGTAGCGTGAGTAGGGCTGTTGTGGAGACCGTATTACCGCCACACCGGCGGTCACTAGTCATGAAGTCAGTCAAATTCCACATGACCCTTTAGTCACGGTAATTAGGCTTCTCCAAGCTCTGATGCTGCTGATGGTCATTAGTAGCCTAGCAAACTTGCTAACTGCCTGGTACTCAGCGCTCTATTGTCCCTCTAATCACTCTGACATCAATGCAAATGTCTTCGAAAATCTAATCAAACGCTTCATGAGAGCTAATGAGTTCATGTTGCGCAACATTTCTAAAGGCTATGGAGTAGCGTGAGAAAACAGAGTGATGGCCTCTATTAAAAATAGGAGGATCCCATCAGCTTTCTATAGGCTAGGCCTACTATATTTATTTCTCTACTTTCCTCATATTAAGCACATTGCTTCTCTTTACAACAGGAGTATAGCCTACCTGGCTGTCCTCCATTCGCTATTTAAGTGCATAGATTACATGTATTTTTTCCGCTGCCCCCGTTTCGAGACATAATATAAAATAATGCCAAGGAATTCTAAGCTAATCTTGTCTGCTAAATGAACTAGTGTAGCCCACAGCCATATGGCACAGCCAGATCAGGACCTAACATAAGGACAACTCAGAGGATGGTATTCTGTTCTTCTGAAATAGGCTACATTTTCTTCATATCATGTTTCTTTAGACCTGTCTAAAATAAATAATGGGTTTATTGTGAAGGTGTAGGCTATATTACATGGATTAATTCGACTTTTTTTAATGTAGATGTTCCAAAGGTCTGCATCAGTGGCTTGTAGGCTGTGTGTGGAAGCCAGGAGATGCTAAATGTGTTTATGTTAATTAACGGTCAATTACAGTGAGACCGACAGTTATTTGCTTGACAATCACCGGCTGACGAAATTTCGTGACCGCCACAGCCCTACGCGGGAGGGCAAAAAAACATCTAACATCTGAGACAGGCGTTAGATTACGAGCGTTTTCAAGTGCAACGTTGATAACAATGGTTTTGGGAAAGAGCTAATTTCTCTCTCATCTCTCTCTCACCCCTCATCTCATCTCACCTCTCTCTCACCTCGCTATCATCTCATCTCTCTCTCTCTCTCATCCCCTGGCCCATCTCTCTCTCATCCCCTGGCCCATCTCTCTCTCATCTCATCTCTCTCTCATATCCTCTGGCCCATCTCTCTCTCTCTCTCATATCCTCTGGCCCATCTCTCTCTCTCTCTCATATCCTCTGGCCCATCTCTCTCTCTCTCTCATATCCTCTGGCCCATCTCTCTCTCTCTCTCATATCCTCTGGCCCATCTCTCTCTCTCTCTCATATCCTCTGGCCCATCTCTCTCTCTCTCTCATATCCTCTGGCCCATCTCTCTCTCTCTCTCTCTCTCATATCCTCTGGCCCATCTCTCTCTCTCTCTCATATCCTCTGGCCCATCTCTCTCTCTCTCTCATATCCTCTGGCCCATCTCTCTCTCTCTCTCATATCCTCTGGCCCATCTCTCTCTCTCTCTCATATCCTCTGGCCCATCTCTCTCTCTCTCTCATATCCTCTGGCCCATCTCTCTCTCTCTCTCATATCCCCTGGCCCATCTCTCTCTCTCATATCCTCTGGCCCATCTCTCTCTCTCTCTCATATCCTCTGGCCCATCTCTCTCTCTCTCTCTCTCTCATATCCTCTGGCCCATCTCTCTCTCTCTCTCATATCCTCTGGCCCATCTCTCTCTCTCTCATATCCTCTGGCCCATCTCTCTCTCTCTCTCTCTCTCATATCCTCTGGCACATCTCTCTCTCTCCATCTCTCCCTGTCTTGCTCTCTCTCTCTCTCTCTCTTCTCTCCTCTCTCTGTCATCCCCTGGCTCAACCCTGAATTATGAATTAACGCTTTCAGGAGACCCCCTGTTTATGAGCTGAAGGGGGGTCATTTAAATGTAATTTGAAAAGGGATTGGTGTTAGGAGTGTCTTGCTCAGCAACCTCCCAGCCAGTAATATCTCCACCGGGTCTTGTGTAAACACTATAATAGAGTAAATAAAGATGGATCCACGTCCTCTACCTCCTTCTGGTAATAGCACTATGCATGCATCGCAAACGGCACCCTATTCCCTGTATAGGGCCCATTGGGATCTGGTCAAAAGTAGTGCACTACGTATGGAATAGGGTGCCATTTTGTAAGCAGCCTATAAGATGTTAAGAGGGCTACTCAATACCATCGTCGAGAGAGAGAGATAATATTGGGAAGCATTATCAAAGGAAAGCTCGTGGAAGAAGTGCTTACAGTGTAGTTTGTAGAAACAGACTGCTTACATCTGGCATAAGCTGTGGTTCTGCAGCTTTGTGGAGTTCGGTGTAATAATAATAATAATAATAATAATAATAATAATAATATGCCATTTAGCAGACGCTTTTATCCAAAGCGACTTACAGTCATGTGTGCATCATTTTATTTTATTTTTTTGTGTATGGGTGGTCCCGGGGATCGAACCCACTACCTTGGCGTTACAAGCGCCGTGCTCTACCAGCTGAGCTACAGAGGACCGCAAGGGTAATGTACAAGGGTAGTTATGATGTATAATCATTTAGTTGGGTTAGGGTAGTTACGATGGCGTTCATGAAGGACCCAATGGGACAGTATGTAAAAAAGCGGACCCGGGTGTGTTTTTCGGTTGTGGAGTTGTGTTTAGTTGTTTAAGGTTCCAAACATATATCATTTTCTTAACCCATCTAGGTGACTAAATGACAGCATAGGGTTGAAGTATCCTGCTAGCTGGTCTTGGGTGTTAGCCTGGGAGAAGTTACAGGAGAGATGGGTGGGACAAAAGTAACACAATGGTAACTGATGACCTGGAATAAAATAAAATAAATGTTTAAGCACAGGCCATTGTCTCATATTTATTCTGGATCCAGTGAAGCACAGTGAATGCTGCAGAAGCTACCTCAGACTCTTTAGTCAGCCTGGCTGGTAAACCTGGCTCGTAAAACCTGGCTGGTAAACCTGGCTGGTAAACCTGGCTGGTAAACCTGGCTGGTAAACCTGGCTGGTAAACCTGGCTGGAAACGGCCTATACTATATCTTAATCTATAAAAAGGGATCTGAGCAAGTCACAGGAAGCTCTGCTTTCGTTGCCTTCCTTGTAACAGGGTTGGGTGGAGGACTTAAAACATGTCATCCATAAACCTACTAATAGACCTACATTTATTAACACATTAAAACATATTCAACAGCCTAGAAGAAACAAAGAAACTTTTTAAATAAAACTAGGCCTACGATATTTCCTTGAAAAGTAATCTGCTATGGACTCACCTGCTATGGACTCACCTGCTATGGACTCACCTGCTAGATAGTTGGTGGTGAGGCCAGTAACAGATGGACATGTGACTTGGTGGTGAGGCCAGTAACAGATGGACATGTGACTTGGTGGTGAGAGGCCAGTAACAGATGGACATGTGACTTGGTGGTGAGGCCAGTAACAGATGGACATGTGACTTGGTGGTGAGAGGCCAGTAACAGATGGACATGTGACTTGGTGGTGAGGCCAGTAACAGATGGACATGTGACTTGGTGGTGAGAGGCCAGTAACAGATGGACATGTGACTTGGTGGTGAGGCCAGTAACAGATGGACATGTGACTTGGTGGTGAGGCCAGTAACAGATGGACATGTGACTTGGTGGTGAGGCCAGTAACAGATGGACATGTGACTTGGTGGTGAGAGGCCAGTAACAGATGGACATGTGACTTGGTGGTGAGAGGCCAGTAACAGATGGACATGTGACTTGGTGGTGAGAGGCCAGTAACAGATGGACATGTGACTTGGTGGTGAGGCCAGTAACAGATGGACATGTGACTTGGTGGTGAGGCCAGTAACAGATGGACATGTGACTTGGTGGTGAGGCCAGTAACAGATGGACATGTGACTAGGTGGTGAGGCCAGTAACAGATGGACATGTGACTTGGTGGTGAGGCCAGTAACAGATGGACATGTGACTTGGTGGTGAGAGGCCAGTAACAGATGGACATGTGACTTGGTGGTGAGGCCAGTAACAGATGGACATGTGACTTGGTGGTGAGAGGCCAGTAACAGATGGACATGTGACTTGGTGGTGAGGCCAGTAACAGATGGACATGTGACTTGGTGGTGAGGCCAGTAACAGATGGACATGTGACTAGGTGGTGAGAGGCCAGTAACAGATGGACATGTGACTTGGTGGTGAGAGGCCAGTAACAGATGGACATGTGACTTGGTGGTGAGGCCAGTAACAGATGGACATGTGACTTGGTGGTGAGGCCAGTAACAGATGGACATGTGACTTGGTGGTGAGGCCAGTAACAGATGGACATGTGACTTGGTGGTGAGGCCAGTAACAGATGGACATGTGACTTGGTGGTGAGGCCAGTAACAGATGGACATGTGACTTGGTGGTGAGGCCAGTAACAGATGGACATGTGACTTGGTGGTGAGACCAGTAACAGATGGACATGTGACTTGGTGGTGAGGCCAGTAACAGATGGACATGTGACTTGGTGGTGAGGCCAGTAACAGATGGACATGTGACTTGGTGGTGAGGCCAGTAACAGATGGACATGTGACTTGGTGGTGAGAGGCCAGTAACAGATGGACATGTGACTTGGTGGTGAGGCCAGTAACAGATGGACATGTGACTTGGTGGTGAGGCCAGTAACAGATGGACATGTGACTTGGTGGTGAGGCCAGTAACAGATGGACTCAAGTCCCTTTAAATCAGAGCCTTTTGTAACGGTGTGTCTCTAAAATCACGTTTCCATTTCTATAGTCTTTACCAATGTCTGCCTTTTAACAGATCCGAATATTCTAACATTAACTGTACAACTTCTCACATTTCTGAAGGCTATATACACACACACAATATTCTGGCCAAATGAATGAATGTATTACAGCCCCCCAACAACAGCCATATATACCTTAATGAATGTATACAGCCCCCCTTAATGAACAGCAGTAAACAGCCTAAACAACATTGTTTCACATTCTACAATAACAGACTCATAAACACAAACACTCGATAGGCTGCAGCTCACTACACAGCCGTTTCCCACCTCAACTAGCCGGTACCCCCCCTGTATATATAGCCTCCCTACTGTTATTTCCCATTGACTCTGCACCGGTACCCCCCTGTATATATAGCCTCCCTACTGTTATTTCCCATTGACTCTACACCGGTGCCCCCCTGTATATATAGCCTCCCTACTGTTATTTCCCATTGACTCTGCACCGGTACCCCCCTGTATATATAGCCTCCCTACTGTTATTTCCCATTGACTCTGCACCGGTACCCCCCTGTATATATAGCCTCCCTACTGTTATTTCCCATTGACTCTGCACCGGTACCCCCCTGTATATATAGCCTCCCTACTGTTATTTCCCATTGACTCTGCCCCGGTACCCCCCTGTATATATAGCCTCCCTACTGTTATTTCCCATTGACTCTGCACCGGTACCCCCTGTATATATAGCCTCCCTACTGTTATTTCCCATTGACTCTGTACCGGTACCCCCCTGTATATATAGCCTCCCTACTGTTATTTCCCATTGACTCTGCACCGGTACCCCCTGTATATAGCCTCCCTACTGTTATTTCCCATTGACTCTGTACCGGTACCCCCCTGTATATAGCCTCCCTACTGTTATTTCCCATTGACTCTGTACCGGTACCCCCCTGTATATAGCCTCCCTACTGTTATTTCCCATTGACTCTGCACCGGTACCCCCCCTGTATATATAGCCTCCCTACTGTTATTTCCCATTGACTCTGCACCGGTACCCCCTGTATATATAGCCTCCCTACTGTTATTTCCCATTGACTCTGCACCGGTACCCCCCTGTATATATAGCCTCCCTACTGTTATTTCCCATTGACTCTGCCCCGGTACCCCCCTGTATATATAGCCTCCCTACTGTTATTTCCCATTGACTCTGCACCGGTACCCCCCTGTATATAGCCTCCCTACTGTTATTTCCCATTGACTCTGCACCGGTACCCCCCTGTATATATAGCCTCCCTACTGTTATTTCCCATTGACTCTGCACCGGTACCCCCCTGTATATATAGCCTCCCTACTGTTATTTCCCATTGACTCTGCACCAGTACCCCCCTGTATATATAGCCTCCCTACTGTTATTTCCCATTGACTCTGTACAGGTACCCCCTGTATATAGCCTCCCTACTGTTATTTCCCATTGACTCTGCACCGGTACCCCCCTGTATATATAGCCTCCCTACTGTTATTTCCCATTGACTCTGTACCGGTACCCCCCTGTATATATAGCCTCCCTACTGTTATTTCCCATTGACTCTGCCCCGGTACCCCCCTGTATATATAGCCTCCCTACTGTTATTTCCCATTGACTCTGCACCAGTACCCCCCTGTATATATAGCCTCCCTACTGTTATTTCCCATTGACTCTGCACCGGTACCCCCCTGTATATAGCCTCCCTACTGTTATTTCCCATTGACTCTGCACCGGTACCCCCCTGTATATATAGCCTCCCTACTGTTATTTCCCATTGACTCTGCACCGGTACCCCCCTGTATATATAGCCTACCTACTGTTATTTCCCATTGACTCTGCACCAGTACCCCCCTGTATATATAGCCTCCCTACTGTTATTTCCCATTGACTCTGCACCGGTACCCCCCTGTATATATAGCCTCCCTACTGTTATTTCCCATTGACTCTACACCGGTGCCCCCCTGTATATATAGCCTCCCTACTGTTATTTCCCATTGACTCTGCACCGGTACCCCCCTGTATATAGCCTCCCTACTGTTATTTCCCATTGACTCTGTACCAGTACCCCCCTGTATATAGCCTCCCTACTGTTATTTCCCATTGACTCTGTACCGGTACCCCCCTGTATATAGCCTCCCTACTGTTATTTCCCATTGACTCTGTACCGGTACCCCCTGTATATAGCCTCCCTACTGTTATTTCCCATTGACTCTGCCCCGGTACCCCCTGTATATAGCCTCCCTACTGTTATTTCCCATTGACTCTGTACCGGTACCCCCTGTATATAGCCTCCCTACTGTTATTTCCCATTGACTCTGCACCGGTACCCCCCTGTATATAGCCTCCCTACTGTTATTTCCCATTGACTCTGTACCAGTACCCCCCTGTATATATAGCCTCCCTACTGTTATTTCCCATTGACTCTGCACCGGTACCCCCCTGTATATATAGCCTCCCTACTGTTATTTCCCATTGACTCTGTACCGGTACCCCCTGTATATAGCCTCCCTACTGTTATTTCCCATTGACTCTGCACCGGTACCCCCTGTATATAGCCTCCCTACTGTTATTTCCCATTGACTCTGTACCAGTACCCCCTGTATATATAGCCTCCCTACTGTTATTTCCCATTGACTCTACACCGGTACCCCCCTGTATATATAAGCTCCCTACTGTTATTTCCCATTGACTCTGCACCAGTACCCCCCTGTATATAGCCTCCCTACTGTTATTTCCCATTGACTCTGTACCGGTACCCCCCTGTATATATAGCCTCCCTACTGTTATTTCCCATTGACTCTGTACCGGTACCCCCCTGTATATATAGCCTCCCTACTGTTATTTCCCATTGACTCTGTACCGGTACCCCCCTGTATATATAGCCTCCCTACTGTTATTTCCCATTGACTCTGTACCGGTACCCCCCTGTATATATAGCCTCCCTACTGTTATTTCCCATTGACTCTGTACCGGTACCCCCCTGTATATATAGCCTCCCTACTGTTATTTCCCATTGACTCTGCAACGGTACCCCCCTGTATATATAGCCTCCCTACTGTTACTATATTTTACTTCTGCTCTTTTTTTTCTCAACACTTTTTTTGTTGTTGTTTTATTTTTAAAAATAAATGCACTGTTGGTTAAGGGCTGTAAGTAAGCATTTCACTGTAATGTCTGCACCTGTTGTATTCGGCGCATGTGACCAATAGAATTGGATTTGATTTGAAATACAGTATTGTAGCCTGCAGTGCGCGGAAGGCGAGTGGGCTCAGGGCTCCGTCTGCAGCGTTGGATCCTCGCTGACAACAGAAAGCAGCTCGGCCCCTCCAACACAGCAGCTGCTGCCATCCACTCCAACCTCAGAACAGCTCTCTGCTTCATTAGACACTTTAACACGCTCTCTCAGAGCTCTGGGAGTAGAACAGCTGTGGCACAAACAGCACCCTATCCCCTATATTACATAGTCTAGTGCACTACTTTAGACCAGCCGGACCTATGGGTCCAGCTCAAAAGTAGTGCACTACATAGGGAATACGGTGCCATTTTAGGACGTAGCCATATAACTTCAACATTTATGACAATGTCCTCTTCCTCCACTTGTCCCAGAAGACACCAATAGAGATGACAAGCTGGTTCAGGGAGAATGGAGGGGACGGCAAGCGAACATCAAAAAGCACTTACAGTTGAAGTCGGAAGTTTACATACACTTAGGTTGGAGTCATTAAAACTTGTTTTTCAACCACTCCACAAATTTATTTTGAACAAACTATAGTTTTGGCAAGTCGGTTAGGACATCTACTTTATGCATGACACAAGTAATTTTTTCCAACAACTGTTTACAGACAGATGATTTCACTTATAAATCACTGTATCACAATTCCAGTGGGTCAGAAGTTTACATACACTAAGTTGACTCTGCCTTTAAACAGCTTGGAAAATTCCAGAAAAAAAATGTCATGGCTTTAGAAGCTTCTGATAGGCTAATTGACATCATTTGAGTCAATTGGAGGTGTACCTGTGGATGTATTTCAAGGCCTACCTTCAAACTCAGTGCCTCTTAGCTTGACATCATGGGAAAATGAAAATAAATCAGCCAAGACCTCAGAAATAAAATTATAGACCTCCACAAGTCTGGTTTATCCTTGGGAGCAATTTCCAAACACCTGAAGGTACCACGTTCATCTGTACAAACAATAGTACGCAAGTATAAACACCATGGGACCACGCAGCCGTCATACCACTCAGGAAGGAGACGCGTTCTGTCTCCTAGAGATGAACGTACTTTGGTGCGAAAAGTGCAAATCAATCCCAGAACAGCAGCAAAGGACCTTGTGAAGATGCTGGAGGAAACAGGTACAAAAGTATCTATATCCACAGTAAAACGAGTCCTATATCGACATAACCTGAAAGGCCGCTCAGCAAGGAAGAAGCCACTGGTCCAAAACCGCCATAAAAAGGCCAGACTACGTTTTGCAACTGCACATGGGGACAAAGATTGTACTTTTTGGAGAAATGTCCTCTGGTCTGATGAAACAAAAATAGAACTGTTTGGCCATAATGACCATCGTTATGTTTGGAGGAAAAAGGGGTGGCTTGCAAGCCAAAGAACACCATCCCAACCGTGAAGCACGGGGGTGGCAGCATCATGCTGTGGGGGTGCTTTGCTGCAGGAGGGACTGGTGCACTTCACAAAATAGATGGCATCATGAGGAAGGAAAATGATGTGGATATATTGAAGCAACATCTCAGGACATCAGTCAGGAAGTTAAAGCTTGGTCGCAAATGGGTCTTCCAAATGGACAATGACCCAAAGCATACTTCCAAAGTTGTGGCAAAATGGCTTAAGGACAACAAAGTCAAGGTATTGGAGTGGCCATCACAAAGCACTGAAAAAGTGTGTGCGAGCAAGGAGGCCTACAAACATGATTCAGTTACACCAGCTCTGTCAGGAGGAATGGGCCAAAATTCACCCAACTTATTGTGGGAAGCTTGTGGAAGGCAAGCCTCCCACAAGTTAAACAATTTAAAGGCAATGCTACCAAATACTAATTGAGTGTATGTAAACTTTTGACCCACTGGGAATGTGATGAAAGAAATAAAAGCTGAAATAAATAATTCTCTCTACTATTATTCTGACATTTCACATTCTTAAAATAAAGTGGTGATCCTAACTGACCTAAGACAGGGAATTTTTACTAGGATTTAATGTCAGGAATTGTGAAAAACGAGTTTAAATGTATTTGGCTAAGGTGAATGTAAACTTCCGACTTCAACTGTACCTGGAAGTTTGTGTTTTGGCCGTGAAAAGGGCTGTGGTGGAAAAAGTCCCCAATTGTCATACTCCTTGTGCAGGAAGTAGAGGTGCTGCAGCAGGAAGTAGAGGTGCTGCAGCAGGAAGTAGAGGTGCTGCAGCAGGAAGTAGAGGTGCTGCAGCAGGAAGTAGAGGTGCTGCAGCAGGAGGTAGAGGTGCTGCAGCAGGAAGTAGAGGTGCTGCGGCAGGAAGTAGAGGTGCTGCAGCAGGAAGTAGAGGTGCTGCAGCAGGAAGTAGAGGTGCTGCAGCAGTACAAGTAAAAAGACAGATCTTCATTTTGCCAACGAAAATGTCTCAACATAATGAAACAAAACACGTTATTTAAAGAACTGGTTTTGAATAATAAATAGGCCTACAATAATAACAATATACAATAATATTAATGATTTAAACAAATTATTATAAATACGAAAAATAAACAAATAAAGTTACAAAATTGCATCCTACCTGAATAGCGAGTTTATCAGTAGCCTGTATTTGGACATTTGTGTGGTATTAAAAAATATGCTTGTGTTTAGTGAGTCCACCAGATCAGAGGCAGTAGGGATGACCAGGGATGTTTTCTTGATACGTGTGTGAATTAGACTATTTTCCTGTCCTGCTAAGCATTCAAAATGTAACGAGTACGTTTGGGTGTCAAGGAAAAATGTATGGAGTAAAAAGCACATTATTTTCTTTAGGAATGTAGTGAAGTTAAAACATGTCAAAAATATACATATTAAAGTAAAGTACAGATACTTAAGTAGTACTTTAAAATATTTTTACTTAAGTACTTTACACCACTGGAAAAGGGGGTATTTCTAGCATTAGTGAAAGGTCAGTTCAATCTGAGAGGGTCTATTTGCATCACTATGTTCTCTGGGCCTAACAAAACTGATCTCTGATCAGCCTCTCCTCCTGTCTCACTACTGCCATCTGGTGGAGGACAGGACAATACCCTGTCTGCATAGAACAACAGAGCTGCTCTCTGATCAGCCTCTCCTCCTGTCTCACTACTGCCATCTGGTGGAGGACAGGACAATACCCTGTCTGCATAGAACAACAACACAAAGGCAAAGTCTCCTCCTGTCTCACTACTGCCATCTGGTGGAGGACAGGACAATACCCTGTCTGCATAGAACAACAACACATAGGCAAAGAGACTGGGTTTCTATCCTCTCGGATATAGGCCTACCGACAACACTCAAAAATGGTATATGTTGGAAAAAATTATATACTTTAATCATGTTATCTTATACACAAAGTGGATGAGGGAGAAAACAGCAGTTTGCTAATGACAGAAGTATGACTTCCAGGACTCAACGAGGACATTTTAAAAGACAACTGTAACCTCTCGTCGGATCCTGTCCATCACAGGTTGAGTATGAAGCGGTTGACCTTCTCCAAGTAGGCTGGCTTCAAGTAACCCTGCAGTTCAGTCTTCTTCACCCACAGGAAAGGTCCTTTCTGACTGGCTGACTGACTGCCTGACCCGCCTGACAGTAAAGCTTTGAAGAAGAACACCTTGGCTCCCACGCTGCGCTCGGTCCGCCCATCTTCGGGGAACTTGTACCTGTACACTCCACAGGGGGCGTTGCCAAGGAACGTAGCCTTGAAATCAGCCTCTGGAATGGATAATAGTTTGGCAGTTAGAATAGAGTTGGAGAACACAGAATAAGTCTTAACTGATATACCAGTAATGTTTAGGTGAAGGGTTCTATCATTTGATACAGAATTAGTAGTTTTATATATATATATATATATATATATAGCCCTGCTCTACACAGATAATGCTGGAATCTTGCATATGTTGTTGGACACATGATGGAAATGTCTGCCAGAGGAAACACTGCATCCCAAAATGGCTCCCTATTCAGAGCACCCTATTCAGAGCACTACTTTTGACCAGGGTCTATAAAGTAGTGTACTAAAGAGGGAGGCATTTTGGGATGCAGAGTAATTTCTACTACACGTCTTACCTGGCAGGCTGGTGAGGCCTCTCTCTGCTGTCTGTCTGAGAGTCTCCCCTGCCTCCCACTGGGCCTGAGGCAGCAGCCAGATCTTCTCTTTACCAACAGTCTGCTGTACCAGCAGGACCAGGCTGTCTCCAAGACACCTCTCCACTGAGCCCAGTGCTGTACCATCTACATCTGGAACACAGAGTTACATGTCGGTTTGATTATCAACGCACTGGAACACAGAGTTACATGTCAGTTTGATTATCAATGCACTGGAACACAGAGTTACATGTCGGTTTGATTATCAACGCACTGGAACACAGAGTTACATGTCAGTTTGATTATCAACGCACTGGAACACAGAGTTACATGTCGGTTTGATTATCAACGCACTGGAACACAGAGTTACATGTCGGTTTGATTATCAACGCACTGGAACACAGAGTTACATGTCAGTTTGATTATCAACGCACTGGAACACAGAGTTACATGTCGGTTTGATTATCAACGCACTGGAACACAGAGTTACATGTCGGTTTGATTATCAACGCACTGGAACACAGAGTTACATGTCAGTTTGATTATCAACGCACTGGAACACAGAGTTACATGTCAGTTTGATTATCAACGCACTGGAACACAGAGTTACATGTCAGTTTGATTATCAACGCACTGGAACACAGAGTTACATGTCAGTTTGATTATCAACGCACTGGAACACAGAGTTACATGTCAGTTTGATTATCAACGCACTGGAACACAGAGTTACATGTCGGTTTGATTATCAACGCACTGGAACACAGAGTTACATGTCAGTTTGATTATCAACGCACTGGAACACAGAGTTACATGTCGGTTTGATTATCAACGCACTGGAACAGAGTTACATGTCGGTTTGATTATCAACGCACTGGAACAGAGTTACATGTCGGTTTGATTATCAACGCACTGGAACACAGAGTTACATGTCGGTTTGATTATCAACGCACTGGAACAGAGTTACATGTCAATGTAGATGTCAGTCTCTCTGGATAAGAGCGTCTGCTGAATGACTACCATGTCAATGTAGATGTCAGTGTCTCATCTGTTGACAGAGCCATTAAATCAGGTCTATACTGCCGGGCCTACGGCACCATCTACATACAAAGGGCCCTGACTAGAAGTAGTGTAGTGCACTATAGCATTTCACTGCTAGTCTCCACCTGTTGTTCATGAAGCATTTCACTGCTAGTCTCCACCTGTTGTTCATGAAGCATTTCACTGCTAGTCTACACCTGTTGTTCATGAAGCATTTCACTGCTAGTCTACACCTGTTGTTCATGAAGCATTTCACTGCTAGTCTCCACCTGTTGTTCATGAAGCATTTCACTGCTAGTCTACACCTGTTGTTCATGAAGCATTTCACTGCTAGTCTACACCTGTGGTTCATGAAGCATTTCACTGCTAGTCTACACCTGTGGTTCATGAAGCATTTCACTGCTAGCCTACACCTGTTGTTGATGAAGCATTTCACTGCTAGTCTACACCTGTTGTTCATGAAGCATTTCACTGCTAGTCTACACCTGTTGTTGATGAAGCATTTCACTGCTAGTCTCCACCTGTTGTTCATGAAGCATTTCACTGCTAGTCTACACCTGTTGTTCATGAAGCATTTCACTGCTAGTCTCCACCTGTTGTTCATGAAACAGAAGCATTTCACTGCTAGTCTCCACCTGTTGTTCATGAAGCATTTCACTGCTAGTCTCCACCTGTTGTTCATGAAGCATTTCACTGCTAGTCTCCACCTGTTGTTCATGAAGCATTTCACTGCTAGTCTACACCTGTTGTTCATGAAGCATTTCACTGCTAGTCTACACCTGTTGTTCATGAAGCATTTCACTGCTAGTCTACACCTGTTGTTCATGAAGCATTTCACTGCTAGTCTCCACCTGTTGTTCATGAAGCATTTCACTGCTAGTCTCCACCTGTTGTTCATGAAGCATTACACTGCTAGTCTCCACCTGTTGTTCATGAAGCATTTCACTGCTAGTCTACACCTGTTGTTCATGAAGCATGTGACCAATAACATTTGATTTATTATTTGATTTGTTCCTAATGTTTTGTATACATAGTAGTCATACTAGTGTGTAGGGAATAGGGTGCCATTTAGGACAACCTCTGATTCCTACCTCTGGCTCTGAGAGCAGGTTGGAAGCGTTTGAGATTCTGTTCCCAGGTGTCCTCCTGGTCCTGAGCTGTGATGGTCTCCTGGCCACCGAAGTCTGCCTCCTCCTCATCTGAATCATAGTTGTCTGCCTGTTTACGCCTCATACGCTCCGAGTCCTCCAGGAGCCTCTGTTCATGTTCCGACAGCAAGCTTCTCTCCAGCTCCATCTGGGATTAGGATATCACAAAGATGTCAGCCTCTCATTTCTATTTACACACCAGTAATACATCTTCCCTGCGGAGAGAGGGGCTCTTGGAGACCAGGCCTTTATAATACCATCTACATCTTACCTGAGGAGAGAGGGGCTCTTGGAGACCAGGCCTTTATAATACCATCTACATCTTCCCTGAGGAGAGAGGGGGGCTCTTGGAGACCAGGCCTTTATAATACCATCTACATCTTCCCCGAGGAGAGAGGGGCTCTTGGAGACCAGGCCTTTATAATACCATCTACATCTTCCCTGAGGAGAGGGGGGCTCTTGGAGACCAGGCCTTTATAATACCATCTACATCTTCCCTGAGGAGAGAGGGGCTCTTGGAGACCAGGACTTTATAATACCATCTACATCTTCCCCGAGGAGAGAGGGGCTCTTGGAGACCAGGCCTTTATAATACCATGTACATCTTCCCTGAGGAGAGGGGGGCTCTTGGAGACCAGGACTTTAACAAAGACCTCATTTAAACTGTAAAAATGAATTACCTTTTAATGTGGCATGAACACAACCAGTCATGATGTTTTCATCTGATTGTCAAACAAATCACTTCAATAAGTAGGCTAGCTGTGCATGTTCATCCACTCCAAAATAATTCATCATTTTTATATATATTGTTATTTTATTTTTTAGTCATTTAGCAGACGCTCTTACAGTTAGTGAGTGCATACATTTTTTTTTCTCATACTGGTCCCCTCGTGGGAAACGAACCCACAACCCTGGCGTTTCAAATGCCATGCTCTACCAACTGAGCTACACGGGACTACATCAGCTGAACCAGGAAAGAAAAATAAAGATTGATAAAAAATAAAGCTAAATAAATGGTCTACTGCCCACGGATAGCACAGAGAACATCTGTACCCGCACACACCTGAAAAACAAAGCAACGAGCGCTCTAAACAGCTGACTGACAAACGCAAACAATGACACATCAACGGATAAATCTAATGCATTGGAATAAAGGGATTTTTTTTTTAAATCAAGGATGGATGCATGGCAATCTAATAGTGAAAATGAATAAGTACAAAGGCAAATCGATGCGTAAAGGAGCTCAGCCGAGGTCGAAATTCAGCACTACTGAGCGGACAGCACTTCCACAGAAATAAATGGTTTAAACCATGACAGAGAGGTGGGGGTGTTCGTTTCATTTGGAAGCTTTTAGTTTCATATTATCCGCTGTAAAACATATTTACCACTGCATTTTAGACCGAGAGAAGAATGGTTAAATTAGCATTATTTAGAGACACACCAACAAAGTGTGTTGCATTCAGGGGAGCTAACTCTTCATTCAGAGGAGTTGAGCCCCCCCCCGGCTCACCCTTAATTCGAACCCTGGAGCAAAACAATGGAGAACAACAAGGCGCAGGGTTTTATTCTAGCCTAAAACTACTAGTGACTACAGCCATTGACAAATTAATGAAAACACATTTACCTGATGCATGAGCTCAGCGAACTGGTCTTCGATCGGGTTCCGCTGCTGTGATATGACAGGCAGCCTCTGTAGACACACCGCCCCGTACAGCTTCCATGGTGACGCGACGCTTTCCGTTTTACTTTTGGTCTGCGTTGCAGCTCGACAAGCATAACTGAGAGAAATTTGACGAACTCCTGTATGTTTTAGCCCTGTCCGTCCGACATTTGTAATAAATTGCCATAAGGGGCGACTCAAAATCCTCGAGCAGGGCGCTGCCATCTTGATTATCCAGGTTCTACCCACAAACCTCTGCGAAGAAGGGCGTAAGGAAAAAGGGATAGAGGAAATGAAGATAAATGTAGTTTGAAATAAATAAATATTAAGATGTAGCTTCATTGAAACATATTTGTTTACATTGATCTTAGATACATTTAATGTAGAAATAAAAAGGTTTATGGATAAGATTTTAGAACTAAATATGTTCTACTCATTTGTATCGCTCCCCCACATTATGGATAATGTACTATTCCAGGAAACGCGTCATACTAAATGGAACGTCACTAGTTACTACAGTCACAAAGTCAGAAATCCCGCCTATTTCTACAATGTATCTTCTTATAATCTGATTTTAAACCTAACCACACTGCTAACCCTAACCTTAAATTAAGACCAAAAAGCAAATGTCTGTTTTCATTAATTTTTACGATATAGCCAATTCTGACTTTGTGACTGTGCTATCTAGTGGAAACCTCCTCAATGTCACACATGTTGTTGTGTAACGCTAGCTAACGTGCTGGTTTCCAGTAGCTAAAATATATTAGCTAATCATGTATAAATTAAACTGTATATTATCTAATTCTGTCAGGAGTACTTGCCAACAGGTTGCTGGTTCTTTGAATGCAGGAGGCTCAATGTAAGTATCTCGTTTTTTTATACGAAATCCCATGCATGCAATTGACAGCTAGCTAGCTAGATAACGTTATTTTATGATGCTAGTTTGAGGACTGGTAGTCTGGATTTAGATATACTGCCCGTTTGCTACACTTCACTAAACCGATTAGCTAGCTAGTTTGTTAGCTGTCTGTACTGAACAAAAATATAAACGCAACAATTTCAGAGATTTTACCGAGTTATAGTTCATGTAAGGAAATGAGTCAATTGAAATAAATTCATTTTTCCCTAATCTATGAATTCCACATGACTGGGCAGGGGTGCAGCCATGGGTGGGCCTGGGAGGGCATAGGGGAGCCCACTGGGGAGCCAGGCCCAGCCAATCAGAATGAGTTTTCCCCACAAAAGGGCTTAATTACTGACAGAAATACTCTTCAGCACCCCCCTCAGACGATCCCGCAGGTGAAGAAGCTGGATGTGGAGGTCCTGGGCTGGCGTGTTTACGGGTGGTCTGATGTGGAGGTCCTGGGCTGGCGTGTTTACGGGTGGTCTGATGTGGAGGTCCTGGGCTGGCGTGTTTACGGGTGGTCTGTGGTTGTGAGGCCGATTGGACGTACTGCCAACTTCTCTAAAATGACATTGGAGGCAGTTTATGGTAGAGAAATAAACATTCAATTCTCTAGCAACAGCTCTGGGTGACATTCCTGCAGTCAGCATGCCAATTACACGCTCCCTCAAAACTTGAGACATCTGTGGCATTGTGTTGTGTGACAAAACTGCACATTTTAAAGTAGCCTTTTATTGTTTTAGCACAAGGTGCACCTGTGTAATGATCATGCTGTTGATTCGGCTTCTTGATATGCCACACCTGTCAGGTGGCTGGATTATCTTGGCAAAGAAGAAATGCTCACTAATAGGGATGTAAACAAATTTGTGTACAAAATTTGAGAGAAATAAGCTTTTTCTGGGATTTTTTATTTCAGCTCATGAAACATGGGACCAACACTTTACATGGCGTTTATATTTCTGTTCAGTGTAGGTAGCAGAAATGTATGATCTGTGCAGTTACTGGAGTATCTAAAAATGAACAGTTTGATTTATCAACACTTGCTAGCCAGTTTGTGATTTATCAACACTTGCTAGCCAGTTTGTGAGCAATAATCACATTGCTGCATGCAGCTTCTGGCTGCCTGTTTTTGAAGGTGGTTTGAAGTTGCTGTGTTGATGATTGTTTTGTAGTTGTGGAACCACCGGTCTGCAGAGAGCAGTGAGCTCCAGTGCTGTCAGGTTGCAAGAAGCTGCTAGCGTCACAGCCACACCTGGGAAAAGTTCCAAAGAATTCAGGTAATACTAGCCCCCTCTCAAACTCTAGTTCAGCCTTCTCCCTACAGTCCTCAGACATTCAGCCTTCTCCCTACAGTCCTCAGACATTCAGCCTTCTCCCTACAGTCCTCAGACATTCAGCCTTCTCCCTACAGTCCTCAGACATTCAGCCTTCTCCCTACAGTCCTCAGACATTCAGCCTTCTCCCTACAGTTCTCAGACATTCAGCCTTCTCCCTACAGTCCTCAGACATTCAGCCTTCTCCCTACAGTCCTCAGACATTCAGCCTTCTCCCTACAGTCCTCAGACATTCAGCCTTCTCCCTACAGTCCTCAGACATTCAGCCTTCTCCCTACAGTCCTCAGACATTCAGCCTTCTTGGGTAGCTTAATGACTTTGGCTGCCTTCCAGGTCTGAGGACAAATTTTTTTTTTTTATCCAGACTCAGATAATAAAAATATGACAAATAGGAAGTGGCGATATAGTCCACCATTTTCCCACCTCACCCACACTAACTTTACAGAATTCAAAATTACAATGCTTTCCTTTCATTATTGGGTATTTTATGCATGAATATGATGCCTAAGTTTACCTACTTTGCCAATGAAATAGTAATTAAAGTAATTGGCAACATCAAAAGGTTTTGTGATAAATGAGCAATGTGATTCAATGAAAGATGGAGTTGAATTAGTCTTTCTGCCCATAATTTCATTTAAAATATTCCAAAGCATTTTTCCATCACACATTGCCATTTATCTCTGTTTCATAATATCATTTCTTATTTTTGTTCAGTTTAGTTCACATCATTTCTCAATTAACAGTAAGTCAGGCAGTCAGATGTGCAGCCAGACTTCTTCACCAATCCTTTTGCCCCGTTCCTCTCAACCAGACAGCTTTCCAATTCCTCACCAGTCCTTTTGCCCCGTTCCTCTCAACCAGACAGCTTTCCAATTCCTCACCAATCCACGGGGCTTTTAAGTTCTAACAGAGTTTCATAATAGGTGCATGCTTATCAATAACCGGAAGAAACTATTTCATAAATGCATCACATCAGACCAACAGATATTTGTTGTATCTTCAATATAGGAATCAGTACAGAACATTTAGTATGATCTCTTATACACTATTTTAGGCCTTTGGAACTTTTGCTTTTCTAGATATGACCACTATGTTATGGTCAGTTCATCCAATGGGTTTGGATAAAGCTTTAGCGTTCTGCAGCAACAATGTGTACTGTAATGGAGCTGACAGCCGTGACCCAGGGCTAAGGGAACAGACTTCCATAGAAGCACATTTCTTCCTCTATTCTTAGTAAGCTGCTTTTGAATCGGAAACGAATCTGACTTTGAAATGGTTGATTTGTCAAGGATTTTCGGGAACAATTGTTTGGAAGTTTCTAACAGTTTGACGATGTTTCTTCCCCCTCCCTAAGTCACCTCCCTCCGTTGCCTGGCCAGGACAGCGCACTGAGATGGGCTGGGAAGAAGTATGAAGAGTTGCCGATAGTACACGTCAAAGCTACATATAACAAGTAAGCTGGCAGTGATGTGAATAGCTGATCGATTGTAATGTGACAGACAGTGATGTGAATAGCTGATCGATTGTAATGTGACAGACAGTGATGTGAATAGCTGATCGATTGTAATGTGACAGACAGTGATGTGAATAGCTGATCAGGAATGTAAATATGCTGATCGCGCCCAGACAGCAGGCATGTCCAGGTGACAGTGTAAGGTGACAGACCATGTGAATAGCTGATGATAGATGGACAAGTGATAATGTGTCCAGTACATGAGGTGACAGACAGTGATGTGAATAGCTGATGATAGTAATGTGACCCAGTGATAATAGCTGATCTGATGAGACAGTGATGTGAATAGCTAATGGACCAGTTAATAGTCCTAGTCTGATGTCCAGGTGACAGACAGTGATGTGAATAGCTGATAGATTGTAGTGTGATGAGACAGTGATGTGAATAGCCAATGGACCCAGTGTAATAGTTCTAGTCTGATGAGACCATGTGGATATAATATAGCCAATGGACACAGTTAATAGTTCTAGTCTGATGAGACCATGTGGATATAATATAGCCAATGGACCCAGTTAATAGTTCTAGTCTGATGAGACCATGTGGATATAATATAGCCAATGGACCCAGTTAATAGTTCTAGTCTGATGAGACCATGTGGATATAATATAGCCAATGGACCCAGTTAATAGTTCTAGTCTGATGAGACCATGTGGATATAATATAGCCAATGGACCCAGTTAATAGTTCTAGTCTGATGAGACCATGTGGATATAATATAGCCAATGGACCCAGTTAATAGTTCTAGTCTGATGAGACCATGTGGATATAATATAGCCAATGGACCCAGTTAATAGTTCTAGTCTGATGAGACCATGTGGATATAATATAGCCAATGGACCCAGTTAATAGTTCTAGTCTGATGAGACCATGTGGATATAATATAGCCAATGGACCCAGTTAATAGTTAGTCTGATGAGACCATGTGGATATAATATAGCCAATGGACCCAGTTAATAGTTCTAGTCTGATGAGACCATGTGGATATAATATAGCCAATGGACCCAGTTAATAGTTCTAGTCTGATGAGACCATGTGATAATATAGCCAATGGACCCAGTTAATAGTTAGTCTGATGAGACCATGTGGATATAATATAGCCAATGGACCCAGTTAATAGTTCTAGTCTGATGAGACCATGTGGATATAATATAGCCAATGGACCCAGTTAATAGTTCTAGTCTGATGAGACCATGTGGATATAATATAGCCAATGGACCCAGTTAATAGTTAGTCTGATGAGACCATGTGGATATAATATAGCCAATGGACCCAGTTAATAGTTCTAGTCTGATGAGACCATGTGGATATAATATAGCCAATGGACCCAGTTAATAGTTCTAGTCTGATGAGACCATGTGGATATAATATAGCCAATGGACCCAGTTAATAGTTCTAGTCTGATGAGACCATGTGGATATAATATAGCCAATGGACCCAGTTAATAGTTCTAGTCTGATGAGACCATGTGGATATAATATAGCCAATGGACCCAGTTAATAGTTCTAGTCTGATGAGACCATGTGGATATAATATAGCCAATGGACCCAGTTAATAGTTCTAGTCTGATGAGACCATGTGGATATAATATAGCCAATGGACCCAGTTAATAGTTCTAGTCTGATGAGACCATGTGGATATAATATAGCCAATGGACCCAGTTAATAGTTCTAGTCTGATGAGACCATGTGGATATAATATAGCCAATGGACCCAGTTAATAGTTCTAGTCTGATGAGACCATGTGGATATAATATAGCCAATGGACCCAGTTAATAGTTCTAGTCTGATGAGACCATGTGGATATAATATAGCCAATGGACCCAGTTAATAGTTCTAGTCTGATGAGACCATGTGGATATAATATAGCCAATGGACCCAGTTAATAGTTCTAGTCTGATGAGACCATGTGGATATAATATAGCCAATGGACCCAGTTAATAGTTCTAGTCTGATGAGACCATGTGGATATAATATAGCCAATGGACCCAGTTAATAGTTCTAGTCTGATGAGACCATGTGGATATAATATAGCCAATGGACCCAGTTAATAGTTCTAGTCTGATGAGACCATGTGGATATAATATAGCCAATGGACCCAGTTAATAGTTCTAGTCTGATGAGACCATGTGGATATAATATAGCCAATGGACCCAGTTAATAGTTCTAGTCTGATGAGACCATGTGGATATAATATAGCCAATGGACCCAGTTAATAGTTCTAGTCTGATGAGACCATGTGGATATAATATAGCCAATGGACCCAGTTAATAGTTCTAGTCTGATGAGACCATGTGGATATAATATAGCCAATGGACCCAGTTAATAGTTCTAGTCTGATGAGACCATGTGGATATAATATAGCCAATGGACCCAGTTAATAGTTCTAGTCTGATGAGACCATGTGGATATAATATAGCCAATGGACCCAGTTAATAGTTCTAGTCTGATGAGACCATGTGGATATAATATAGCCAATGGACCCAGTTAATAGTTCTAGTCTGATGAGACCATGTGGATATAATATAGCCAATGGACCCAGTTAATAGTTCTAGTCTGATGAGACCATGTGGATATAATATAGCCAATGGACCCAGTTAATAGTTCTAGTCTGATGAGACCATGTGGATATAATATAGCCAATGGACCCAGTTAATAGTTCTAGTCTGATGAGACCATGTGGATATAATATAGCCAATGGACCCAGTTAATAGTTCTAGTCTGATGAGACCATGTGGATATAATATAGCCAATGGACCCAGTTAATAGTTCTAGTCTGATGAGACCATGTGGATATAATATAGCCAATGGACCCAGTTAATAGTTCTAGTCTGATGAGACCATGTGGATATAATATAGCCAATGGACCCAGTTAATAGTTCTAGTCTGATGAGACCATGTGGATATAATATAGCCAATGGACCCAGTTAATAGTTCTAGTCTGATGAGACCATGTGGATATAATATAGCCAATGGACCCAGTTAATAGTTCTAGTCTGATGAGACCATGTGGATATAATATAGCCAATGGACCCAGTTAATAGTTCTAGTCTGATGAGACCATGTGGATATAATATAGCCAATGGACCCAGTTAATAGTTCTAGTCTGATGAGACCATGTGGATATAATATAGCCAATGGACCCAGTTAATAGTTCTAGTCTGATGAGACCATGTGGATATAATATAGCCAATGGACCCAGTTAATAGTTCTAGTCTGATGAGACCATGTGGATATAATATAGCCAATGGACCCAGTTAATAGTTCTAGTCTGATGAGACCATGTGGATATAATATAGCCAATGGACCCAGTTAATAGTTCTAGTCTGATGAGACCATGTGGATATAATATAGCCAATGGACCCAGTTAATAGTTCTAGTCTGATGAGACCATGTGGATATAATATAGCCAATGGACCCAGTTAATAGTTCTAGTCTGATGAGACCATGTGGATATAATATAGCCAATGGACCCAGTTAATAGTTCTAGTCTGATGAGACCATGTGGATATAATATAGCCAATGGACCCAGTTAATAGTTCTAGTCTGATGAGACCATGTGGATATAATATAGCCAATGGACCCAGTTAATAGTTCTAGTCTGATGAGACCATGTGGATATAATATAGCCAATGGACCCAGTTAATAGTTCTAGTCTGATGAGACCATGTGGATATAATATAGCCAATGGACCCAGTTAATAGTTCTAGTCTGATGAGACCATGTGGATATAATATAGCCAATGGACCCAGTTAATAGTTCTAGTCTGATGAGACCATGTGGATATAATATAGCCAATGGACCCAGTTAATAGTTCTAGTCTGATGAGACCATGTGGATATAATATAGCCAATGGACCCAGTTAATAGTTCTAGTCTGATGAGACCATGTGGATATAATATAGCCAATGGACCCAGTTAATAGTTCTAGTCTGATGAGACCATGTGGATATAATATAGCCAATGGACCCAGTTAATAGTTCTAGTCTGATGAGACCATGTGGATATAATATAGCCAATGGACCCAGTTAATAGTTCTAGTCTGAGACCATGTGGATATAATATAGCCAATGGACCCAGTTAATAGTTCTAGTCTGATGAGACCATGTGGATATAATATAGCCAATGGACCCAGTTAATAGTTCTAGTCTGATGAGACCATGTGGATATAATATAGCCAATGGACCCAGTTAATAGTTCTAGTCTGATGAGACCATGTGGATATAATATAGCCAATGGACCCAGTTAATAGTTCTAGTCTGATGAGACCATGTGGATATAATATAGCCAATGGACCCAGTTAATAGTTCTAGTCTGATGAGACCATGTGGATATAATATAGCCAATGGACCCAGTTAATAGTTAGCCTGGCTGCTACAGACGTCTAACAGAACGCAGAACAAGGGTGTGATACGTCTGTTTTCCACAAGATGGCAGTAGAGCCTAAATCAAATGCAGCGCGGCAAAAATATACATTTGTGTTTCCTGATAAATGATCACGTATTCTTCTTCTTCTTCTCCTGAGCAGAAGGCCACAGCGGCGGGGGTGACGTTTGTCCGTGTGTCGGTGAAAGGTCTGGGTCCTGGACGCTTGGTGAGTACCTTTTTGATGACGTGATCACAGTTGGACAAACGGAAGAAATGCAGAATTGACATAAAACACACGTAGAGATAAACATAGTTTACATGATACAGGACATGATGCATCTTTTCCCCCACACTGAAGTCATACCACATAGTTTACATGATACAGGACATGATGCATCTTTTCCCCCCACACTGAAGTCATACCACATAGTTTACATGATACAGGACATGATGCATCTTTTCCCCCCACACTGAAGTCATACCACATAGTTTACATAATACAGGACATGATGCATCTTTTCCCCCCACACTGAAGTCATACCTGCTTTTGAATCTCTTCTCGTGTCTGTTCAGTCAATCTTGTACAGACTTACTAGGAAAAGACGTTAGAGCCTCGTGATTGATTGATTTGGTTCCATGATGCATTTCTTTCTCTGTGCAGTCTGCCATCAAGGGTCTGACCATGGGAGGATTGGAGGTTGTGTCCATCACTGACAACA
The DNA here is from genome assembly GCF_020615455.1 of Coregonus clupeaformis. Lineage (NCBI taxonomy): Eukaryota > Metazoa > Chordata > Actinopteri > Salmoniformes > Salmonidae > Coregonus > Coregonus clupeaformis. Next base: position 287,053 of record NW_025533636.1, read on the forward strand.
CCCCCGTACCACACAATGGTTGTCGCCCTCGCAAGGCTAGAAGAATATGAACAGGACCATACCATCATGGACTGCAGGGGTCCAGCCATCTGTCTTGTAACACACTTAAAGTTGTTGTTGTTGTATGAAGATGATTTTTTTTACTGGTATTTAAGCATTTTGGAAAATACATGCAGGAATGTTGGTAAAACATTCAGGGCCGGTTTCCCGGACACAGATTTAAGCCCTGGACTGAAAAACAAGCTCAATGTATGTAGAATCTCCATGGAAAATAATTTTCAGTCCAGAACTAGGCTTAATCTGTGTCTGGGAAACTGGCTCTGAATGCATGTAGCAGCACATCTAGTAACAGATAGATGAATCTAGAACGAGGCTGTTTTAAAGTTCCCATTATTTCTACGTTTATTAAATCCATTTACACCCAAAAACCCCTTGTACAACATGTGGTATAAATCCAAGGCTTACAGCAGGAGAGAACCTGGTCAGGTGAGTGACCGATGGATACACTGTCACTACCACTAACACGAGGTGAACAACCAGAACATATGCAGACAGTTTGACAGACACAACCCTGTTTGTCAACTAGTCAAACGTTCCTCCTCTGGAAGACCACGTTAACTTTACATGGTTCCATCAAGGCATATTGATATTATGAGGACATCAAAAACAGTTTCTCCTATTCTTGAAAACCTCTTCAGTTCTTTTTTTTTTTGTTACATACAATGACCCAAGAACACATGAACACCACCGCACAGCATCAACTGTAGGCTCCATCTCCTCCATGAACACCATCTCCCATTCCAAAAGTCAAGGCCCAGTCATCTCGGCATAATTGGACACTGATATTTGAACTCAACTTTGCATTTCCAAATAAACAGTATTATTTACCAGTGTTTTTGTCTGGAGTGGATCAATTCGGTCTTAGTTTATATCATCCATTCAATCTTTAGAGATTTAATATCTTTAGTGAGAACAAATAGAAAATGAGTACAGTATTTAATAATTACTGGACAACACAACATCCATCCGCACATAGTCAAGTTAGCCCTTTGAAACCAAACATGTTACAATGTACAAAAGAAGCCATCTGGTCCACTGCTGCACAGTAGGTAACAGAACATCTGCTACTATAGGCTAGCGTCTCTGAGCTGCAGAACATCTCTGCTACTATAGGCTAGCGTCTCTGAGCTGCAGAACATCTCTGCTACTATAGGCTAGCGTCTCTGAGCTGCAGAACATCTCTGCTACTATAGGCTAGTGTCTCTGTGAGCTGCAGAACATCTCTGCTACTATAGGCTAGCGTCTCTGAGCTGCAGAACATCTCTGCTACTATAGGCTAGCGTCTCTGAGCTGCAGAACATCTCTGCTACTATAGGCTAGCGTCTCTGAGCTGCAGAACATCTCTGCTACTATAGGCTAGTGTCTCTGAGCTGCAGAACATCTCTGCTACTATAGGCTAGCGTCTCTGTGAGCTGCAGAACATCTCTGCTACTATAGGCTAGCGTCTCTGAGCTGCAGAACATCTCTGCTACTATAGGCTAGCGTCTCTGAGCTGCAGAACATCTCTGCTACTATAGGCTAGCGTCTCTGAGCTGCAGAACATCTCTGCTACTATAGGCTAGTGTCTCTGTGAGCTGCAGAACATCTCTGCTACTATAGGCTAGCGTCTCTGAGCTGCAGAACATCTCTGCTACTATAGGCTAGCGTCTCTGAGCTGCAGAACATCTCTGCTACTATAGGCTAGCGTCTCTGAGCTGCAGAACATCTCTGCTACTATAGGCTAGTGTCTCTGAGCTGCAGAACATCTCTGCTACTATAGGCTAGCGTCTCTGTGAGCTGCAGAACATCTCTGCTACTATAGGCTAGCGTCTCTGAGCTGCAGAACATCTCTGCTACAATAGGCTAGCGTCTCTGAGCTGCAGAACATCTCTGCTACTATAGGCTAGCGTCTCTGTGAGCTGCAGAACATCTCTGCTACTATAGGCTAGCGTCTCTGAGCTGCAGAACATCTCTGCTACTATAGGCTAGCGTCTCTGAGCTGCAGAACATCTCTGCTACTATAGGCTAGTGTCTCTCTGAGCTGCAGAACATCTCTGCTACTATAGGCTAGCGTCTCTGAGCTGCAGAACATCTCTGCTACTATAGGCTAGCGTCTCTGTGAGCTGCAGAACATCTCTGCTACTATAGGCTAGCGTCTCTGAGCTGCAGAACATCTCTGCTACTATAGGCTAGCGTCTCTGAGCTGCAGAACATCTCTGCTACTATAGGCTAGCGTCTCTGTGAGCTGCAGAACATCTCTGCTACTATAGGCTAGCGTCTCTGAGCTGTAGAACATCTCTGCTACTATAGGCTAGCGTCTCTGAGCTGCAGAACATCTCTGCTACTATAGGCTAGTGTCTCTCTGAGCTGCAGAACATCTCTGCTACTATAGGCTAGCGTCTCTGAGCTGCAGAACATCTCTGCTACTATAGGCTAGTGTCTCTGTGAGCTGCAGAACATCTCTGCTACTATAGGCTAGTGTCTCTGTGAGCTGCAGAACATCTCTGCTACTATAGGCTAGTGTCTCTGTGAGCTGCAGAACATCTCTGCTACTATAGGATAGTGTCTCTGTGAGCTGCAGAACATCTCTGCTACTATAGGCTAGCGTCTCTGAGCTGCAGAACATCTCTGCTACTATAGGCTAGCGTCTCTGAGCTGCAGAACATCTCTGCTACTATAGGCTAGTGTCTCTGAGCTGCAGAACTTCTCTGCTACTATAGGCTAGCGTCTCTGTGAGCTGCAGAACATCTCTGCTACTATAGGCTAGCGTCTCTGTGAGCTGCAGAACATCTCTGCTACTATAGGCTAGCGTCTCTGAGCTGCAGAACATCTCTGCTACTATAGGCTAGCGTCTCTGAGCTGTAGAACATCTCTGCTACTATAGGCTAGCGTCTCTGAGCTGCAGAACATCTCTGCTACTATAGGCTAGTGTCTCTCTGAGCTGCAGAACATCTCTGCTACTATAGGCTAGCGTCTCTGAGCTGCAGAACATCTCTGCTACTATAGGCTAGTGTCTCTGTGAGCTGCAGAACATCTCTGCTACTATAGGCTAGTGTCTCTGTGAGCTGCAGAACATCTCTGCTACTATAGGCTAGTGTCTCTCTGAGCTGCAGAACATCTCTGCTACTATAGGATAGTGTCTCTGTGAGCTGCAGAACATCTCTGCTACTATAGGCTAGCGTCTCTGAGCTGCAGAACATCTCTGCTACTATAGGCTAGCGTCTCTGAGCTGCAGAACATCTCTGCTACTATAGGCTAGCGTCTCTGTGAGCTGCAGAACATCTCTGCTACTATAGGCTAGCGTCTCTGTGAGCTGCAGAACATCTCTGCTACTATAGGCTAGCGTCTGTGAGCTTCAGAACATCTCTGCTACTATAGGCTAGCGTCTCTGAGCTGCAGAACATCTCTGCTACTATAGGCTAGCGTCTCTGTGAGCTGCAGAACATCTCTGCTACTATAGGCTAGCGTCTCTGTGAGCTGCAGAACATCTCTGCTACTATAGGCTAGCGTCTCTGAGCTGCAGAACATCTCTGCTACTATAGGCTAGTGTCTCTCTGAGCTGCAGAACATCTCTGCTACTATAGGCTAGCGTCTCTGAGCTGCAGAACATCTCTGCTACTATAGGCTAGCGTCTCTGTGAGCTGCAGAACATCTCTGCTACTATAGGCTAGCGTCTCTGTGAGCTGCAGAACATCTCTGCTACTATAGGCTAGCGTCTCTGTGAGCTGCAGAACATCTCTGCTACTATAGGCTAGCGTCTCTGTGAGCTGCAGAACATCTCTGCTACTATAGGCTAGCGTCTCTGAGCTGCAGAACATCTCTGCTACTATAGGCTAGCGTCTCTGTGAGCTGCAGAACATCTCTGCTACTATAGGCTAGCGTCTCTGTGAGCTGCAGAACATCTCTGCTACTATAGGCTAGCGTCTCTGTGAGCTGCAGAACATCTCTGCTACTATAGGCTAGTGTCTCTGTGAGCTGCAGAACATCTCTGCTACTATAGGCTAGTGTCTCTCTGAGCTGCAGAACATCTCTGCTACTACAGGCTAGTGTCTCTGAGCTGCAGAACATCTCTGCTACTATAGGCTAGCGTCTCTGAGCTGCAGAACATCTCTGCTACTATAGGCTAGTGTCTCTGAGCTGCAGAACTTCTCTGCTACTATAGGCTAGCGTCTCTGTGAGCTGCAGAACATCTCTGCTACTATAGGCTAGCGTCTCTGTGAGCTGCAGAATATCGCTGCTACTATAGGCTAGCGTCTCTGTGAGCTGCAGAACATCGCTGCTACTATAGGCTAGCGTCTCTGTGAGCTGCAGAACATCTCTGCTACTATAGGCTAGCGTCTCTGTGAGCTGCAGAACATCTCTGCTACTATAGGCTAGCGTCTCTGTGAGCTGCAGAACATCTCTGCTACTATAGGCTAGTGTCTCTGAGCTGCAGAACATCTCTGCTACTATAGGCTAGCGTCTCTGAGCTGCAGAACATCTCTGCTACTATAGGCTAGCGTCTCTGAGCTGCAGAACATCTCTGCTACTATAGGCTAGCGTCTCTGAGCTGCAGAACATCTCTGCTACTATAGGCTAGCGTCTCTCTGAGCTGCAGAACATTTGCATATAGGCAGGTCTCTGAGCTGCAGAACATCTCTGCTACTATAGGCTAGCGTCTCTGTGAGCTGCAGAACATCTCTGCTACTATAGGCTAGCGTCTCTGAGCTGCAGAACATCTCTGCTACTATAGGCTAGCGTCTCTGAGCTGCAGAACATCTCTGCTACTATAGGCTAGTGTCTCTGTGAGCTGCAGAACATCTCTGCTACTATAGGCTAGCGTCTCTGTGAGCTGCAGAACATCTCTGCTACTATAGGCTAGCGTCTCTGTGAGCTGCAGAACATCTCTGCTACTATAGGCTAGCGTCTCTGAGCTGCAGAACATCTCTGCTACTATAGGCTAGCGTCTCTGTGAGCTGCAGAACATCTCTGCTACTATAGGCTAGCGTCTCTGAGCTGCAGAACATCTCTGCTACTATAGGCTAGCGTCTCTGAGCTGCAGAACATCTCTGCTACTATAGGCTAGTGTCTCTCTGAGCTGCAGAACATCTCTGCTACTATAGGGTAGCGTCTCTGTGAGCTGCAGAACATCTCTGCTACTATAGGAGTTATCGACACACAGACATGTCTCAACACACAGACGGGAGGACGTGTCTCAACACACAGACGGGAGGACGTGTCTCAACACACAGACGGGAGGACGTGTCTCAACACACAGACGGGAGGACAGGAGGACATGTCTCAACACATGACCTAAACAACAAATAAAACAAAGGGCGGATGAGTGAAAATGTTGACAGGTGATATGTTACTGTAATATGTTGACGGGTGATAGGTTACTGTAATATGTTGACAGGGTGATATGTTACTGTAATATGTTGACAGGGTGATATGTTACTGTAATATGTTGACAGGTGATATGTTACTGTAATATGTTGACAGGTGATATGTTACTGTAATATGTTGACAGGTGATATGTTACTGTAATATGTTGACAGGTGATATGTTACTGTAATATGTTGACGGGTGATATGTTACTGCAATATGTTGACAGGTGATATGTTACTGTAATATGTTGACAGGTGATATGTTACTGTAATATGTTGACGGGTGATATGTTACTGCAATATGTTGACGGGTGATATGTTACTGTAATATGTTGACAGGTGATATGTTACTGTAATATGTTGACGGGTGATATGTTACTGTAATATGTTGACAGGTGATATGTTACTGTAATATGTTGACAGGTGATATGTTACTGTAATATGTTGACAGGTGATATGTTACTGTAATATGTTGACAGGTGATATGTTACTGTATTATGTTGACAGGTGATATGTTACTGTAATATGTTGACGGGTGATAGGTTACTGTAATATGTTGACGGGTGATAGGTTACTGTAATATGTTGACGGGTGATATGTTACTGTATTATGTTGACAGATGATATGTTACTGTAATATGTTGACAGGTGATAGGTTACTGTAATATGTTGACAGGTTACTGTAATATGTTGACGGGTGATATGTTACTGTAATATGTTGACGGGTGATATGTTACTGCAATATGTTGACGGGTGATATGTTACTGTATTATGTTGACAGATGATATGTTACTGTAATATGTTGACAGGTGATAGGTTACTGTAATATGTTGACAGGTGATATGTTACTGTAATATGTTGACGGTGATATGTTACTGTAATATGTTGACGGGTGATATGTTACTGTAATATGTTGACGGGTGATATGTTACTGTAATATGTTGACGGGTGATATGTTACTGTAATATGTTGACGGGTGATATGTTACTGTAATATGTTGACGGGTGATATGTTACTGTAATATGTTGACGGGTGATAGGTTACTGTAATATGTTGACGGGTGATATGTTACTGTAATATGTTGACGGGTGATATGTTACTGTAATATGTTGACGGGTGATATGTTACTGTAATATGTTGACGGGTGATATGTTACTGTAATATGTTGACGGGTGATATGTTACTGTAATATGTTGACGGGTGATATGTTACTGTAATATGTTGACGGGTGATATGTTACTGTAATATGTTGACGGGTGATAGGTTACTGTCATATGCTGATATTAGTTACTGCATATAGGCTAGTATGTACACATTCCTTCCAAAGCTAAACACCTTCTGCAGACTACCATAATATATAGGCCTACTAAAAACAGCCCTGTACCGTATTTAATGCATATTTACCATGGAGGGGGAAGGGGGCGAGGGGGGAAGGGGAAGGGGGCAGGGGGGAAGGGGGAAAAGGGGGCAGGGGGGAAAGGGGGGCAGGGGGGGAAGGGGGCAGGGGGAAAGGGGGCAAAGGGGGGAAAGGGGCAGGGGGGAAAGGGGCGTAGGGGGAAGGAAGGGGGAAAGGGGGGCAGGGGGGGAAAGGGGGCAGGGGGGGTGGAAGGGGGCAAAGGGGGGAAAGGGGGCAAGGGGGGAAAGGGGGCAGGGGGGGAAAGGGGGCAGGGGGGAAGGGCGTAGGGGAAGCGTGCGACCAAACAGATGTCGGAACGTGTCATAGCTGGATAGCTATGAGTTTGACCCATACACTATTCTGTACAATGTGGTTCAGTCTGATAAACATGTTACAACTAATAAAAAATAACACTAATGTCTACACTCCTATACAAAAATACATCCCTTTATTTGAAAATCATTCAACATTTCACCGTTCTTTACACAGATACCCCTCCAGAGGGACAACAACGAGGCCTCCCATTGGACAAAAAGTGCAGCGGTTTCCACCAATAAGAGTGAATTTAACTCACTAGTAGCCCGAACATACATCCCCCTCAGATAACCATCACTGTACTCCCTCCGTACTCACTCAGACCACAAGCCACTCCAGCAGGACACTACTTTAAAAGGTTAAGATATACAGTCCATACTTGGGACGCATTGTGAGCCTGTCCTGACAGACAGACAGACAGACAGCTCTGGAACATTTGGTGTCTCATAGATATTGCACTTTGAAAGAGAAGGGGGGAAGGGGGGGCAGGGGATTGATTGTGCGTATACGGTACACCCCTTCAGCGTGGGAGTGAGAGGCCGAGAACAGGTTGGCACTAGCAACAGGAGGCTGGGGGATAAAAAACTATCTGGAGAGTTCATCCTTCACTCAGACCCCTCTTCTTAGATTCTACACCCCTTCCTTCTTCTCTCACCCTCTCTTCCTTCTTCTCTCACCCTCTCTCTCTTCCTCCTCCCTCCTCTCCTCCTCATTTGCCCTGGAAGTTACTGAGCTCCATCTCATCTTTGCGTCGTTTCTGCTGGGCGAACAAAGAGCTGAAGGGGTACAGCTTAGCCTTGGCTGGGAATCTCTGCCCTGCTATATCCACCTCG
>NW_025533636.1:297500-320000 GCF_020615455.1 Coregonus clupeaformis
TAGTGTATAATAGTCTAGTAGTGTATAGTAGTCTAGTAGTGTATAGTAGTCTAGTAGTGTATAATAGTCTAGTAGTGTATAATAGTCTAGTAGTGTATAATAGTCTAGTAGTGTATAGTAGTCTAGTAGTGTATAATAGTCTAGTAGTGTATAGTAGTCTAGTAGTGTATACTAGTGTATAATAGTCTAGTAGTGTATAGTAGTCTAGTAGTGTATAATAGTCTAGTAGTGTATAATAGTCTAGTAGTGTATAGTAGTCTAGTAGTGTATAATAGTCTAGTAGTGTATAATAGTCTAGTAGTGTATAATAGTCTAGTAGTGTATAATAGTCTAGTAGTGTATAATAGTCTAGTAGTGTATAGTAGTCTAGTAGTGTATAATAGTCTAGTAGTGTATAATAGTCTAGTAGTGTATAGTAGTCTAGTAGTGTATAATAGTCTAGTAGTGTATAGTAGTCTAGTAGTGTATAGTAGTCTAGTAGTGTATAGTAGTCTAGTAGTGTATAATAGTCTAGTAGTGTATAATAGTCTAGTAGTGTATAGTAGTCTAGTAGTGTATAATAGTCTAGTAGTGTATAGTAGTCTAGTAGTGTATAGTAGTCTAGTAGTGTATAATAGTCTAGTAGTATAATAGTCTAGTAGTGTATAGTAGTCTAGTAGTGTATAGTAGTCTAGTAGTGTATAGTAGTCTAGTAGTGTATAGTAGTCTAGTAGTGTATAGTAGTCTAGTAGTGTATAGTAGTCTAGTAGTGTATAGTAGTCTAGTAGTGTATAGTAGTCTAGTAGTGTATAATAGTCTAGTAGTGTATAGTAGTGTATAGTAGTCTAGTAGTGTATAATAGTCTAGTAGTGTATAATAGTCTAGTAGTGTATAATAGTCTAGTAGTGTATAATAGTCTAGTAGTGTATAGTAGTGTATAGTAGTCTAGTAGTGTATAGTAGTCTAGTAGTGTATAGTAGTCTAGTAGTGTATAGTAGTCTAGTAGTGTATAATAGTCTAGTAGTGTATAGTAGTCTAGTAGTATATAATAGTCTAGTAGTGTATAATAGTCTAGTAGTGTATAGTAGTCTAGTAGTGTATACTAGTGTATAATAGTCTAGTAGTGTATAGTAGTCTAGTAGTGTATAGTAGTCTAGTAGTGTATAATAGTCTAGTAGTGTATAATAGTCTAGTAGTGTATAGTAGTCTAGTAGTGTATAGTAGTCTAGTAGTGTATAATAGTCTAGTAGTGTATAGTAGTCTAGTAGTGTATAATAGTCTAGTAGTGTATAGTAGTCTAGTAGTATATAATAGTCTAGTAGTGTATAATAGTCTAGTAGTGTATAGTAGTCTAGTAGTGTATACTAGTGTATAATAGTCTAGTAGTGTATAGTAGTCTAGTAGTGTATAGTAGTCTAGTAGTGTATAATAGTCTAGTAGTGTATAATAGTCTAGTAGTGTATAATAGTCTAGTAGTGTATAGTAGTCTAGTAGTGTATACTAGTGTATAATAGTCTAGTAGTGTATAATAGTCTAGTAGTGTATAGTAGTCTAGTAGTGTATAGTAGTCTAGTAGTATATAATAGTCTAGTAGTGTATAATAGTCTAGTAGTGTATAGTAGTCTAGTAGTGTATACTAGTGTATAATAGTCTAGTAGTGTATACTAGTGTATAATAGTCTCGTAGTGTATAATAGTCTAGTAGTGTATAGTAGTCTAGTAGTGTATAATAGTCTAGTAGTGTATAATAGTCTAGTAGTGTATAGTAGTCTAGTAGTGTATAATAGTCTAGTAGTGTATAGTAGTCTAGTAGTGTATAATAGTCTAGTAGTGTATAATAGTCTAGTAGTGTATAGTAGTCTAGTAGTGTATAGTAGTCTAGTAGTGTATAGTAGTCTAGTAGTGTATAGTAGTCTAGTAGTGTATAGTAGTCTAGTAGTGTATAATAGTCTAGTAGTGTATAGTAGTCTAGTAGTGTATAATAGTCTAGTAGTGTATAGTAGTGTATAGTAGTCTAGTAGTGTATAATAGTCTAGTAGTGTATAATAGTCTAGTAGTGTATAATAGTCTAGTAGTGTATAATAGTCTAGTAGTGTATAGTAGTGTATAGTAGTCTAGTAGTGTATAGTAGTGTATAGTAGTCTAGTAGTGTATAGTAGTCTAGTAGTGTATAATAGTCTAGTAGTGTATAATAGTCTAGTAGTGTATAGTAGTCTAGTAGTGTATAATAGTCTAGTAGTGTATAATAGTCTAGTAGTGTATAATAGTCTAGTAGTGTATAGTAGTCTAGTAGTGTATAGTAGTCTAGTAGTGTATAGTAGTCTAGTAGTGTATAGTAGTCTAGTAGTGTATAGTAGTCTAGTAGTGTATAGTAGTCTAGTAGTGTATAGTAGTCTAGTAGTGTATAGTAGTCTAGTAGTGTATAGTAGTCTAGTAGTGTATAGTAGTCTAGTAGTGTATAATAGTCTAGTAGTGTATAGTAGTCTAGTAGTGTATAATAGTCTAGTAGTGTATAGTAGTCTAGTAGTGTATAATAGTCTAGTAGTGTATAATAGTCTAGTAGTGTATAGTAGTCTAGTAGTGTATAATAGTCTAGTAGTGTATAGTAGTCTAGTAGTGTATAATAGTCTAGTAGTGTATAGTAGTCTAGTAGTGTATAATAGTCTAGTAGTGTATAATAGTCTAGTAGTGTATAATAGTCTAGTAGTGTATAGTAGTCTAGTAGTGTATAGTAGTCTAGTAGTGTATAGTAGTCTAGTAGTGTATAATAGTCTAGTAGTGTATAATAGTCTAGTAGTGTATAGTAGTCTAGTAGTGTATAATAGTCTAGTAGTGTATAATAGTCTAGTAGTGTATAGTAGTCTAGTAGTGTATAGTAGTCTAGTAGTGTATAGTAGTCTAGTAGTGTATAGTAGTCTAGTAGTGTATAATAGTCTAGTAGTGTATAGTAGTCTAGTAGTGTATAGTAGTCTAGTAGTGTATAGTAGTCTAGTAGTGTATAGTAGTCTAGTAGTGTATAGTAGTCTAGTAGTGTATAATAGTCTAGTAGTGTATAGTAGTCTAGTAGTGTATAGTAGTCTAGTAGTGTATAATAGTCTAGTAGTGTATAGTAGTCTAGTAGTGTATAGTAGTCTAGTAGTGTATAATAGTCTAGTAGTGTATAATAGTCTAGTAGTGTATATTAGTCTAGTAGTGTATAGTAGTCTAGTAGTGTATAGTAGTCTAGTAGTGTATAGTAGTCTAGTAGTGTATAATAGTCTAGTAGTGTATAATAGTCTAGTAGTGTATAATAGTCTAGTAGTGTATAATAGTCTAGTAGTGTATAATAGTCTAGTAGTGTATAATAGTCTAGTAGTGTATAGTAGTCTAGTAGTGTATAATAGTCTAGTAGTGTATAGTAGTCTAGTAGTGTATAATAGTCTAGTAGTGTATAATAGTCTAGTAGTGTATAGTAGTCTAGTAGTGTATAGTAGTCTAGTAGTGTATAGTAGTCTAGTAGTGTATAATAGTCTAGTAGTGTATAATAGTCTAGTAGTGTATAGTAGTCTAGTAGTGTATAGTAGTCTAGTAGTGTATAGTAGTCTAGTAGTGTATAGTAGTCTAGTAGTGTATAATAGTCTAGTAGTGTATAATAGTCTAGTAGTGTATAATAGTCTAGTAGTGTATAATAGTCTAGTAGTGTATAGTAGTCTAGTAGTGTATAGTAGTCTAGTAGTGTATAGTAGTCTAGTAGTGTATAATAGTCTAGTAGTGTATAGTAGTCTAGTAGTGTATAGTAGTCTAGTAGTGTATAATAGTCTAGTAGTGTATAGTAGTCTAGTAGTGTATAGTAGTCTAGTAGTGTATAATAGTCTAGTAGTGTATAATAGTCTAGTAGTGTATAGTAGTCTAGTAGTGTATAGTAGTCTAGTAGTGTATAATAGTCTAGTAGTGTATAGTAGTCTAGTAGTGTATAATAGTCTAGTAGTGTATAGTAGTCTAGTAGTGTATAGTAGTCTAGTAGTGTATAATAGTCTAGTAGTGTATAATAGTCTAGTAGTGTATAATAGTCTAGTAGTGTATAATAGTCTAGTAGTGTATAATAGTCTAGTAGTGTATAGTAGTCTAGTAGTGTATAATAGTCTAGTAGTGTATAGTAGTCTAGTAGTGTATAATAGTCTAGTAGTGTATAGTAGTCTAGTAGTGTATAATAGTCTAGTAGTGTATAATAGTCTAGTAGTGTATAGTAGTCTAGTAGTGTATAGTAGTCTAGTAGTGTATAGTAGTCTAGTAGTGTATAGTAGTCTAGTAGTGTATAGTAGTCTAGTAGTGTATAGTAGTCTAGTAGTGTATAATAGTCTAGTAGTGTATAGTAGTCTAGTAGTGTATAGTAGTCTAGTAGTGTATAGTAGTCTAGTAGTGTATAATAGTCTAGTAGTGTATAGTAGTCTAGTAGTGTATAGTAGTCTAGTAGTGTATAGTAGTCTAGTAGTGTATAATAGTCTAGTAGTGTATAGTAGTCTAGTAGTGTATAATAGTCTAGTAGTGTATAGTAGTCTAGTAGTGTATAATAGTCTAGTAGTGTATAGTCTAGTAGTGTATAGTAGTCTAGTAGTGTATAGTAGTCTAGTAGTGTATAATAGTCTAGTAGTGTATAGTAGTCTAGTAGTGTATAGTAGTCTAGTAGTGTATAGTAGTCTAGTAGTGTATAGTAGTCTAGTAGTGTATAATAGTCTAGTAGTGTATAATAGTCTAGTAGTGTATAATAGTCTAGTAGTGTATAATAGTCTAGTAGTGTATAGTAGTCTAGTAGTGTATAATAGTCTAGTAGTGTATAGTAGTCTAGTAGTGTATAGTAGTCTAGTAGTGTATAGTAGTCTAGTAGTGTATAGTAGTCTAGTAGTGTATAGTAGTCTAGTAGTGTATAGTAGTCTAGTAGTGTATAATAGTCTAGTAGTGTATAATAGTCTAGTAGTGTATAATAGTCTAGTAGTGTATAATAGTCTAGAAGTGTATAGTAGTCTAGTAGTGTATAATAGTCTAGTAGTGTATAGTAGTCTAGAAGTGTATAATAGTCTAGTAGTGTATAGTAGTCTAGAAGTGTATAATAGTCTAGTAGTGTATAATAGTCTAGTAGTGTATAATAGTCTAGTAGTGTATAATAGTCTAGTAGTGTATAGTAGTCTAGTAGTGTATAATAGTCTAGTAGTGTATAGTAGTCTAGTAGTGTATAATAGTCTAGTAGTGTATAATAGTCTAGTAGTGTATAATAGTCTAGTAGTGTATAGTAGTCTAGTAGTGTATAGTAGTCTAGTAGTGTATAATAGTCTAGTAGTGTATAATAGTCTAGTAGTGTATAGTAGTCTAGTAGTGTATAGTAGTCTAGTAGTGTATAATAGTCTAGTAGTGTATAATAGTCTAGTAGTGTATAATAGTCTAGTAGTGTATAGTAGTCTAGTAGTGTATAATAGTCTAGTAGTGTATAATAGTCTAGTAGTGTATAGTAGTCTAGTAGTCTATAGTAGTCTAGTAGTGTATAGTAGTCTTGCAGTGTATAATAGTCTAGTAGTGTATAGTAGTCTAGTAGTGTATAATAGTCTAGTAGTGTATAATAGTCTAGTAGTGTATAATAGTCTAGTAGTGTATAATAGTCTAGTAGTGTATAATAGTCTAGTAGTGTATAATAGTCTAGTAGTGTATAGTAGTCTAGTAGTGTATAGTAGTCTAGTAGTGTATAGTAGTCTAGTAGTGTATAGTAGTCTAGTAGTGTATAGTAGTCTAGTAGTGTATAATAGTCTAGTAGTGTATAATAGTCTAGTAGTGTATAATAGTCTAGTAGTGTATAGTAGTCTAGTAGTGTATAGTAGTCTAGTAGTGTATAATAGTCTAGTAGTGTATAATAGTCTAGTAGTGTATAATAGTCTAGTAGTGTATAATAGTCTAGTAGTGTATAGTAGTCTAGTAGTGTATAATAGTCTAGTAGTGTATAATAGTCTAGTAGTGTATAATAGTCTAGTAGTGTATAATAGTCTAGTAGTGTATAATAGTCTAGTAGTGTATAATAGTCTAGTAGTGTATAGTAGTCTAGTAGTGTATAATAGTCTAGTAGTGTATAATAGTCTAGTAGTGTATAATAGTCTAGTAGTGTATAATAGTCTAGTAGTGTATAATAGTCTAGTAGTGTATAATAGTCTAGTAGTGTATAATAGTCTAGTAGTGTATAGTAGTCTAGTAGTGTATAATAGTCTAGTAGTGTATAATAGTCTAGTAGTGTATAATAGTCTAGTAGTGTATAATAGTCTAGTAGTGTATAATAGTCTAGTAGTGTATAATAGTCTAGTAGTGTATAGTAGTCTAGTAGTGTATAGTAGTCTAGTAGTGTATAATAGTCTAGTAGTGTATAGTAGTCTAGTAGTGTATAATAGTCTAGTAGTGTATAGTAGTCTAGTAGTGTATAATAGTCTAGTAGTGTATAGTAGTCTAGTAGTGTATAATAGTCTAGTAGTGTATAGTAGTCTAGTAGTGTATAATAGTCTAGTAGTGTATAGTAGTCTAGTATAGTAGTCTAGTAGTGTATAGTAGTCTAGTAGTGTATAATAGTCTAGTAGTGTATAGTAGTCTAGTAGTGTATAGTAGTCTAGTAGTGTATAGTAGTCTAGTAGTGTATAGTAGTCTAGTAGTGTATAGTAGTCTAGTAGTGTATAATAGTCTAGTAGTGTATAGTAGTCTAGTAGTGTATAGTAGTCTAGTAGTGTATAGTAGTCTAGTAGTGTATAGTAGTCTAGTAGTGTATAATAGTCTAGTAGTGTATAGTAGTCTAGTAGTGTATAATAGTCTAGTAGTGTATAATAGTCTAGTAGTGTATAGTAGTCTAGTAGTGTATAATAGTCTAGTAGTGTATAGTAGTCTAGTAGTGTATAGTAGTCTAGTAGTGTATAGTAGTCTAGTAGTGTATAGTAGTCTAGTAGTGTATAATAGTCTAGTAGTGTATAGTAGTCTAGTAGTGTATAGTAGTCTAGTAGTGTATAATAGTCTAGTAGTGTATAATAGTCTAGAAGTGTATAATAGTCTAGTAGTGTATAGTAGTCTAGTAGTGTATAGTAGTCTAGTAGTGTATAATAGTCTAGTAGTGTATAGTAGTCTAGTAGTGTATAGTAGTCTAGTAGTGTATAGTAGTCTAGTAGTGTATAATAGTCTAGTAGTGTATAATAGTCTAGTAGTGTATAATAGTCTAGTAGTGTATAATAGTCTAGTAGTGTATAGTAGTCTAGTAGTGTATAATAGTCTAGTAGTGTATAATAGTCTAGTAGTGTATAGTAGTCTAGTAGTGTATAGTAGTCTAGTAGTGTATAATAGTCTAGTAGTGTATAATAGTCTAGAAGTGTATAACCAGTATTATAAACTGGGTGGGTCCAGCCCTGAATGCTGATTGGCTGACAGCCGTGGTATATCAGA
Organism: Coregonus clupeaformis; assembly: GCF_020615455.1. Taxonomy (NCBI): domain Eukaryota; kingdom Metazoa; phylum Chordata; class Actinopteri; order Salmoniformes; family Salmonidae; genus Coregonus; species Coregonus clupeaformis. Next base: position 304,913 of record NW_025533636.1, read on the forward strand.
CCGTATACCACGGGTATGACAAACATTTATTTGTACTGTTCTAACTACGTTGGTAACCAGTTTATAACAGCAATAAAGCACCTCGGGGTTGGTGGTATATGGCCAATATATCACGGCTAATGGCTGTATCCAGGAAGTCCGTGTTGCGTCGTGCGATAGAACAGCCCTTAGCCGTGGTATATTGGCCATATACCACACCCCCTCGTGCCTTATTGCTTTAGTGTATAACTCACCTCTATAGGGATATAAAGCATGAAGCCTGGCTCTCCTGTATGGGTCATACTCATTACTCTGATCCCGTTGGCATAGCCCACACTCATCTCCTGTAGGCACACACACAAGGGTCAGAAACAGAAACACACTACACACACACTGGGCTCAGAAACACACACACACACACACACACGGCTCAGAAACACACACACACACAGGGCTCAGAAACAACACACACACACACACACACACACACACACACACACTGGGATCAGAAACACACACACTGGGCTCAGAAACACACACACACACACACACACACACACACACCCTTCAGCCTCCTGGTGAGATGGGTCCACTTCACTATTCCATAACGTTCTACAGATGGACAGGTTCCTCACCTTACAGAAGAGGGACGGGAAGTGTTCGGGAGTCATGGAGACATACGATAGTTCTCCTAGGACGTCCATTGCCCGTGGACCAATAAGATTCAGCGCTGTAGAAGGGAGGCGGGGACAGGGGTTCAGAACAGAAATGCATTGTGTAGAATTGAGACTCATCAAGTCAACAGGGCTGATCCCTGGCCGTGACCCTCATCAAGTCAACAGGGCTGATCCCTGGCCGTGACCCCAAGGAGTTGGGATAGGCAAAAAACCCATTTCATACAGGTTACCCACTTGTACATGCAGTGAAACAGGACAAATATACAGTGCCTTGCGAAAGTATTCACCCCCTTTGGCATTTTTCCTATTTTGTTGCCTTACAACCTGGAATTAAAATTGATTTTTTGGGGGGGTTTGTATCATTTGATGTGCACAACATGCCTACCACTTTGAAGATGCAAAATAATTTTTTTTGTGAAACAAACAAGAAATAAGACCAAAGAACAGAAAACTTGAGCATGCATAACTATTCACCCCCACAAAGTCAATACTTTGTAGATCCACCTTTTGCAGCAATTACAGCTGCAAGTCTCTTGGGGTATGTCTCTATAAGCCTGGCACATCTAGCCACTGGGATTTTTGCCCATTCTTCAAGGCAAAACTGCTCCAGCTCCTTCTAGTTGGATGGGTTCCGCTGGTGTACAGCAATCTTTAAGTCATACCACAGACTCTCAATTGGATTGAGGTATGGGCTTTGACTAGGCCATTCCAAGACATTTAAATGTTTCCCCTTGAACCACTTGAGTGTTGCTTTAGCAGTATGCTTAGGGTCATTGTCCTGCTGGAAGGTGAACCTCTGTCCCAGTGTGAAATCTCTGGAAGACTGAAACAGGTTTCCCTCAAGAATTTCCCTGTATTTAGCGCCATCCATCATTCCTTCAATTCTGATCAGTTTCCCAGTCCCTGCCGATGAAAAACATCCCCACAGCAGGATGCTGCCACCACCATGCTTCACAGTGGGGATGGTGTTCTCGGGATGATGAGGTGTTGAGTTTGCGCCAGGCATAGCGTTTTCCTTGATGGCCAAAAAGCAAAATTTTAGTCTCATCTGACCAGAGTACCTTCTTCCATATGTTTGGGGAGTCTCCCACATGGCTTTTGGCGAACACCAAACGTGTTTGCTTATTTTTTTCTTTAAGCAATTGCTTTTTTTCTGGCCACTCTTCCATAAAGCCCATCTCTGCAGAGTGTACGGCTTAAAGTGGTCCTATGGACAGATATTCCAATCTCCACTGTGGAGCTTTGTCGTTCCTTCAGGGTTATCTTTGGTCTCTTTGTTGCCTCTCTGATTAATGCCCTCCTTGCCTGGTCTGTGAGTTTTGGTGGGCGGCCCTCTCTTGGCAGGTTTGTTGTGGTGCCATATTCTTTCCATTTTTTTATAATGGATTTAATGGTGCTCCATGGGATTAGTGGTGTTGCAGACTCTGGGGCCTTTCAGAACAGGTGTATGTATACTGAGATCATGTGACACTTAGATTGCACACAGGTGGACTTTATTTAACTAATTTTGTGACTTCTGAGGATAATTGGTTGCACCAGATCTTATTTAGGGGCTTCATAGCAAAGGGGATGAATACATATGCACGCAGCACATTTCCGTAATTGATTTTATAGAATTTTTTGAAACAAGTTATTTTTTTCATTTAATTTCATTTTTTTCATTTCACCATAACATAAAATCCAAATAAAGATCCATTTAAATTACAGGTTGTAATGCAACAAAATAGGGAAAACGCCAAGGGGGATGAATACTTTAGCAAGGCACTGTAAGAACCCCCTACTTGACCTTTGAATAGCTCTCTGCATCATTGTTTAACATTCCACTGTAGAGGGAAAGACAGAGGCCTGCAGTTATAGTTCTCACCTGTGTACTTCCAGCTGACATCCTCTAGGTGGAGCTGTGGGTCGTTGGGCATGTGCTTCTTCAACCACGACCAGCAGTGGACCTGTTGATCCGTAGGAGAGATGATGAAGAAGCTAGAGAGAGAGAGAGAGAGAGAGAGAGAGAGAGAGAGAGAGAGAGAGAGAGAGAGAGACAGAGCGAGAGGGAGACAGAGCGAGAGAGAGACCGGGAGAGTGAGAGAGACAAAGTGAGAGAGAGAGAGAGAGAGAGAGAGACAAAGAGACAGAGAGACAGAGCGAGAGAGAGGTAGAGAGAGATAGAGAAAGGGAGAGAAGGATAGAGAGAGAAAGGGAGAGAAGGAGTGAGAGAGAGAGAGGGATAGAAGGAGAGAGAGGGGGAGCGAGAAAGAGAGAAAAACATTTAGATGAGGAACTAACCCGTCGCCTCCCCAGCCATTGTCTTGCGTCATGTGGAGTTATCCCATGTGGAGTTATCCCATGTGGAGTTATCCCATGTGGAGTTATCCCATGTGGAGTTATCCCATGTGGAGTTATCCCATGTGGAGTTATCCCATGTGGAGTTATGAACTGGTGAATGTACTCCCCTCTTCCCTTCCATTCTTGTTAATGGCTAAGCTCTCACCTGTTCGTCTTGACTGACCACGCTGCAGTCGTTCTTGTTAATGGCTAAGCTCTCACCTGTTCGTCTTGACTGACCACGCTGCAGTCGTTCTTGTTAATGGCTAAGCTCTCACCTGTTCGTCTTGACTGACCACGCTGCAGTCGTTCTTGTTAATGGCTTAGCTCTCACCTGTTCTTCTGGACTCTGACCACGCTGCAGTCGTTCTTGTTAATGGCTTAGCTCTCACCTGTTCGTCTTGACTGACCACGCTGCAGTCGTTCTTGTTAATGGCTAAGCTCTCACCTGTTCGTCTTGACTGACCACACTGCAGTCGTTCTTGTTAATGGCTTAGCTCTCACCTGTTCTTCTGGACTCTGACCACGCTGCAGTCGTTCTTGTTAATGGCTTAGCTCTCACCTGTTCTTCTGGACTCTGACCACGCTGCAGTCGTTCTTGTTAATGGCTTAGCTCTCACCTGTTCTTCTTGACTCTGACCACGCTGCAGTCGTTCTTGTTAATGGCTTAGCTCTCACCTGTTCTTCTGGACTCTGACCACGCTGCAGTCGTTCTTGTTAATGGCTAAGCTCTCACCTGTTCTTCTTGACTCTGACCACGCTGCAGTCGTTCTCATATCCGCCCCTCTCGTTCAGCATGCCCGTATGAACGATGTGACCCACTGGCACATCTAGGTCATTGGCACACAGGTGCTGTAGCAGCTCCAACGCCTGCTCATCTGTAGACTGGCACAGAAAGAAAGGTTGTGACCTGGGGTGGCCATGGAGATAATGTCATGTGACCTGGGGTGGCCATGGAGATAATGTCATGTGACCTGGGGTGACCATAGAGATAATGTCATGTGACCTGGGGTGGCCATGGAGATAATGTCATGTGACCTGGGGTGGCCATGGAGATAATGTCATGTGACCTGGGGTGGCCATGGAGATAATGTCATGTGACCTGGGGTGGCCATAGAGATAATGTCATGTGACCTGGGGTGGCCATGGAGATAATGTCATGTGACCTGGGGTGGCCATAGAGATAATGTCATTCACATTATACAAACATTCAGTTTTCTATTTCCTTCTGTGGGTCTAGCGGTCAGTGCATCATATGAGGAAGATGATAACACGATACCCCTCTCCTCTCCTCTCCCCTCCCCTCCCCTCTCCCTCTCCCTCTTCCTCTCCCCTCCCTTCTCTTCTCCTCTCCTCTCCTCTCCTCCTCCCCTCTCCTCCCAGGGGTCACTCACAGTGAGCTCAAACTTGGTGAAGGAGGACATGTCGATGACACAGACGGCCTCCTTGCAGCACTTCACCTCCGCCCCCACGATGTCAAACCAGTCAGGCTTATAGAACGTCTTACTGGCATCCAGAGACAGCAGGTCTGAGAACAGATGAGATAACTGTTTAACTCTGACAGACAGACACAGTGCTAAGAGACAGCAGGTCTGAGAACAGATGAGATAACTGTTTAACAGACAGACCCAGTGCTAAGAGACAGCAGGTCTGAGAACAGATGAGATAGCTGTTTAACTCTAACAGACAGACACAGTGCTAAGAGACAGCAGGTCTGAGAACAGAGGAACAACATGGTATGGTTTAGCTCTGATAGACAGAAGCATTGGGAAATGAACATTTGTACGGGAGCTGTGTGTGTGTGTGTGTGTGTCTCTGTGTATGCCGTGTGTGTGTGTGTGTGTGTGTGTGTGTGTCTCTGTGTAATGCCGCCTCACCCTTCCCTGCAGGGACGAAGTACTTGGCCCTCTCAAAGCCGTGTTTCTCCATCCATCTGGCTCCCTGTGTGTCAAGACGGTCGTACAGGGGAGAGGTCCTCAGCTGTCGGCCTGTCTGGAAGTCCCAACGAGGAACCTTCAGGTTATACAGCAGGGCTGGGGAGGGACAGACAGTCAGACACCGAGAGAGAGAGAGGGACAGACAGTCAGACACAGAGAGAGGGACAGACAGTCAGACACAGAGGGAGAGAGAGAGAGACAGACAGTCAGACACCGAGAGAGAGAGAGAGGGACAGACAGTCAGACACCGAGAGAGAGAGAGAGGGACAGACAGTCAGACACCGAGAGAGAGAGAGAGGGACAGACAGTCAGACACAGAGAGAGAGAGAGAGACAGACAGTCAGACACCGAGAGAGAGAGGGACAGACAGTCAGACACCGAGAGAGAGAGAGAGGGACAGACAGTCAGACACAGAGAGAGGGACAGACAGTCAGACACAGAGAGAGGGACAGACAGTCAGACACAGAGGGAGGGACAGACAGTCAGACACAGAGAGAGGGACAGACAGTCAGACACAGAGGAGAGAGAGGGACAGACAGTCAGACACAGAGGGAGGGACAGACAGTCAGACACAGAGAGAGGGACAGACAGTCAGACACAGAGAGAGAAAGAGAGAGGGACAGACAGTCAGACACAGAGAGAGAGAGAGGGACAGACAGTCAGACACCGAGAGAGAGAGGGACAGACAGTCAGACACAGAGGGAGGGACAGACAGTCAGACACAGAGAGAGAGACAGACAGTCAGACACAGAGAGAGGGACAGACAGTCAGACACAGAGAGAGGGACAGACAGTCAGACACAGAGAGAGAGAGAGAGAGGGACAGACAGTCAGACACAGAGAGAGAGACAGACAGTCAGACACAGAGAGAGGGACAGACAGTCAGACACAGAGAGAGGGACAGACAGTCAGACACAGAGAGAGAGGGACAGACAGTCAGACACAGAGAGAGGGACAGACAGTCAGACACAGAGAGAGGGACAGACAGTCAGACACAGAGAGAGGGACAGACAGTCAGACACAGAGAGAGGGACAGACAGTCAGACACGAGAGAGAGGGACAGACAGTCAGACACAGAGAGAGAGAGAGACAGACAGTCAGACACAGAGAGAGGGACAGACAGTCAGACACAGAGAGAGAGACAGACAGTCAGACACAGAGAGAGGGACAGACAGTCAGACACAGAGAGAGAGACAGACAGTCAGACACAGAGAGAGAGAGGGACAGACAGTCAGACACAGAGAGAGAGAGAGGGACAGACAGTCAGACACAGAGAGAGGGACAGACAGTCAGACACAGAGAGAGAGAGAGAGGGACAGACAGTCAGACACAGAGAGAGGGACAGACAGTCAGACACAGAGAGAGAGAGACAGACAGTCAGACACAGAGAGAGGGACAGACAGTCAGACACAGAGGGAGGGACAGACAGTCAGACACAGAGAGAGAGAGAGGGACAGACAGTCAGACACAGAGAGAGAGAGAGGGACAGACAGTCAGACACAGAGAGAGGGACAGACAGTCAGACACAGAGAGAGAGAGAGGGACAGACAGTCAGACACAGAGAGAGAGAGAGAGGGACAGACAGTCAGACACAGAGGGAGGGACAGACAGTCAGACACAGAGAGAGAGACAGACAGTCAGACACAGAGAGAGGGACAGACAGTCAGACACAGAGAGAGAGACAGACAGTCAGACACAGAGAGAGGGACAGACAGTCAGACACAGAGAGAGAGAGGGACAGACAGTCAGACACAGAGAGAGAGACAGACAGTCAGACACAGAGAGAGAGAGAGGGACAGACAGTCAGACACAGAGAGAGAGAGGGACAGACAGTCAGACACCAGAGAGAGAGAGAGGGACAGACAGTCAGACACAGAGAGAGGGACAGACAGTCAGACACAGAGAGAGAGACAGACAGTCAGACACAGAGAGAGAGAGAGGGACAGACAGTCAGACACAGAGAGAGGGACAGACAGTCAGACACAGAGAGAGAGAGAGAGGGACAGACAGTCAGACACAGAGAGAGGGACAGACAGTCAGACACCGAGAGAGAGGGACAGACAGTCAGACACAGAGAGAGAGGGACAGACAGTCAGACACAGAGAGAGGGACAGACAGTCAGACACAGAGAGAGACAGTCAGACACAGAGAGAGGGACAGACAGTCAGACACAGAGGGAGGGACAGACAGTCAGACACAGAGAGAGAGAGGACAGACAGTCAGACACAGAGGGAGGGACAGACAGTCAGACACAGAGAGAGAGAGAGAGGGACAGACAGTCAGACACAGAGAGAGAGGGACAGACAGTCAGACACGAGAGAGAGAGGGACAGACAGTCAGACACAGAGGGAGGGACAGACAGTCAGACACAGAGAGAGAGAGAGAGGACAGACAGTCAGACACCGAGAGAGAGAAGAGGGACAGACAGTCAGACACAGAGAGAGGGACAGACAGTCAGACACAGAGAGAGAGACAGACAGTCAGACACAGAGGGAGAGAGAGGGACAGACAGTCAGACACAGAGAGAGGGACAGACAGTCAGACACAGAGAGAGAGAGGACAGACAGTCAGACACAAGAGAGAGGGACAGACAGTCAGACACAGAGGGAGGGACAGACAGTCAGACACGAGAGAGAGAGAGAGGGACAGACAGTCAGACACAGAGAGAGGGACAGACAGTCAGACACAGAGAGAGGGACAGACAGTCAGACACAGAGAGAGGGACAGACAGTCAGACACAGAGGGAGGGACAGACAGTCAGACACAGAGAGAGAGAGAGAGGGACAGACAGTCAGACACAGAGAGAGAGAGAGAGGGACAGACAGTCAGACACAGAGGGAGGGACAGACAGTCAGACACAGAGAGAGGGACAGACAGTCAGACACAGAGGGAGGGACAGACAGTCAGACACAGAGAGAGAGAGAGAGGGACAGACAGTCAGACACAGAGAGAGAGGGACAGACAGTCAGACACAGAGGGAGGGACAGACAGTCAGACACAGAGAGAGGGACAGACAGTCAGACACAGAGAGAGGGACAGACAGTCAGACACAGAGGGAGGGACAGACAGTCAGACACAGAGGGAGGGACAGACAGTCAGACACAGAGAGAGAGAGAGAGGGACAGACAGTCAGACACCGAGAGAGGGACAGACAGTCAGCACAGAGAGGACAGACAGTCAGACACAGAGAAGAGAGAGGGACAGACAGTCAGACACAGAGAGAGGGACAGACAGTCAGACACAGAGAGAGGGACAGACAGTCAGACACAGAGAGAGGGACAGACAGTCAGACACAGAGAGAGGGACAGACAGTCAGACACAGAGGGAGGGACAGACAGTCAGACACAGAGAGAGGGACAGACAGTCAGACACAGAGAGAGAGAGAGAGAGGGACAGACAGTCAGACACAGAGAGAGAGGGACAGACAGTCAGACACAGAGAGAGAGAGACAGACAGTCAGACACAGAGAGAGGGACAGACAGTCAGACACAGAGAGAGGGACAGACAGTCAGACACAGAGGGAGAGACAGACAGTCAGACACAGAGAGAGAGAGAGAGGGACAGACAGTCAGACACAGAGAGAGAGAGGGACAGACAGTCAGACACAGAGGGAGGGACAGACAGTCAGACACAGAGAGAGGGACAGACAGTCAGACACAGAGGGAGGGACAGACAGTCAGACACAGAGAGAGGGACAGACAGTCAGACACAGAGAGAGAGAGAGAGAGGGACAGACAGTCAGACACAGAGAGAGGGACAGACAGTCAGACACAGAGGGAGGGACAGACAGTCAGACACAGAGAGAGGGACAGACAGTCAGACACAGAGAGAGAGAGAGAGGGACAGACAGTCAGACACAGAGAGAGGGACAGACAGTCAGACACAGAGAGAGAGAGAGAGGGACAGACAGTCAGACACAGAGAGAGGGACAGACAGTCAGACACAGAGAGAGGGACAGACAGTCAGACACAGAGAGAGAGGGACAGACAGTCAGACACGAGAGGGAGGGACAGACAGTCAGACACAGAGGGAGGGACAGACAGTCAGACACAGAGAGAGAGGGACAGACAGTCAGACACAGAGAGAGAGAGGGACAGACAGTCAGACACAGAGAGAGGGACAGACAGTCAGACACAGAGAGAGGGACAGACAGTCAGACACAGAGAGAGAGAGGGACAGACAGTCAGACACAGAGAGAGGGACAGACAGTCAGACACAGAGAGAGAGACAGACAGTCAGACACAGAGAGAGAGACAGACAGTCAGACACAGAGAGAGGGACAGACAGTCAGACACAGAGAGAGGGACAGACAGTCAGACACAGAGAGAGAGACAGACAGTCAGACACAGAGAGAGGGACAGACAGTCAGACACAGGAGAGAGAGAGGACAGACAGTCAGACACAGAGAGAGGGACAGACAGTCAGACACAGAGAGAGGGACAGACAGTCAGACACAGAGAGAGGGACAGACAGTCAGACACAGAGAGAGGGACAGACAGTCAGACACAGAGAGAGGGACAGACAGTCAGACACAGAGAGAGGGACAGACAGTCAGACACAGAGAGAGAGAGAGAGGGACAGACAGTCAGACACAGAGAGAGGGACAGACAGTCAGACACAGAGAGAGGGACAGACAGTCAGACACAGAGAGAGAGGGACAGACAGTCAGACACAGAGGGAGGGACAGACAGTCAGACACAGAGAGAGAGACAGACAGTCAGACACAGAGAGAGGGACAGACAGTCAGACACAGAGGGAGGGACAGACAGTCAGACACAGAGAGAGGGACAGACAGTCAGACACAGAGAGAGAGAGAGAGGGACAGACAGTCAGACACGAGAGAGAGAGAGGGACAGACAGTCAGACACAGAGAGAGAGGGACAGACAGTCAGACACAGAGAGAGGGACAGACAGTCAGACACAGAGAGAGAGAGAGAGGGACAGACAGTCAGACACAGAGAGAGAGACAGACAGTCAGACACAGAGAGAGGGACAGACAGTCAGACACAGAGAGAGGGACAGACAGTCAGACACAGAGAGAGGGACAGACAGTCAGACACAGAGAGAGGGACAGACAGTCAGACACAGAGAGAGGGACAGACAGTCAGACACAGAGAGAGGGACAGACAGTCAGACACAGAGAGAGGGACAGACAGTCAGACACAGAGAGAGGGACAGACAGTCAGACACAGAGAGAGGGACAGACAGTCAGACACAGAGAGAGGGACAGACAGTCAGACACAGAGAGAGGGACAGACAGTCAGACACAGAGAGAGAGAGAGAGGGACAGACAGTCAGACACAGAGAGAGGGACAGACAGTCAGACACAGAGAGAGGGACAGACAGTCAGACACAGAGAGAGGGACAGACAGTCAGACACAGAGAGAGAGAGGGACAGACAGTCAGACACAGAGAGAGAGGGACAGACAGTCAGACACAGAGAGAGGGACAGACAGTCAGACACAGAGAGAGAGAGAGGGACAGACAGTCAGACACAGAGAGAGGGACAGACAGTCAGACACAGAGAGAGGGACAGACAGTCAGACACAGAGAGAGGGACAGACAGTCAGACACAGAGAGAGGGACAGACAGTCAGACACAGAGAGAGGGACAGACAGTCAGACACAGAGAGAGGGACAGACAGTCAGACACAGAGAGAGGGACAGACAGTCAGACACAGAGAGAGGGACAGACAGTCAGACACGAGAGAGAGGACAGACAGTCAGACACAGAGAGAGGGACAGACAGTCAGACACAGAGGGAGGGACAGACAGTCAGACACAGAGAGAGGGACAGACAGTCAGACACAGAGAGAGGGACAGACAGTCAGACACAGAGAGAGGGACAGACAGTCAGACACAGAGAGAGGGACAGACAGTCAGACACAGAGAGAGGGACAGACAGTCAGACACAGAGGGAGGGACAGACAGTCAGACACAGAGGGAGGGACAGACAGTCAGACACAGAGAGAGGGACAGACAGTCAGACACAGAGGGAGGGACAGACAGTCAGACACAGAGAGAGGGACAGACAGTCAGACACAGAGAGAGGGACAGACAGTCAGACACAGAGAGAGGGACAGACAGTCAGACACAGAGGGAGGGACAGACAGTCAGACACAGAGAGAGGGACAGACAGTCAGACACAGAGGGAGGGACAGACAGTCAGACACAGAGGGAGGGACAGACAGTCAGACACAGAGAGAGGGACAGACAGTCAGACACAGAGAGAGGGACAGACACATGTTACACGACATATAACCTTTTGAGTCATCACTCAAGCCTGGCCTCTACCTCTGTGTTCACCATGTGGTCAGTACCTCAGAAATAGAATTACTAGCATGGACATCCGTATTCAAGTCAATGTTAACGTAATGGGTGGACTGGCGGCCATTTTGAGTGTAGCCATATGAGCAAAGTAGGAAGTTCAGCATTCAATCTGTGCATTACTAACAGTTCAGTATTCAGTGTCACGCCCTGACTCAGGGGACGCTTATAGGAGTAGTTTCTATGTTGTATATTTCTATGTTGTAGTTCTAGTATGTCTAGATCTATGTTGGCCGGTGTGGTTCCCAATCAGAGGCAGCTGTCGCTCGTTGTCTCTGATTGGGAACCATACTTAGGTAGCCTATTGGCACTAGTGGGTTGTGGGATCTTGTTCCGTGTGAGGTATGTTGTTTGTGTCTACCTTGGACTTCACGTTTCGTTTAGTTTCGTTTGTTGTTTTGTCGTTGTGTTTATTCGTTATAATAAACATGTATGCATATCACGCTGCACCTTGGTCTGACCCGTCTATGAACGAACGTGACATTCAGTCTGTGCATTACTAACAGTTCAGCATTCAGTCTGTGCATTATTAACAGTTCAGCATTCAGTCTGTGCATTACTAACAGTTCAGTATTCAGTTTAGCATTCAGTCTGTGCATTACTAACAGTGACTGTCATTGTGTGTATTTCTATGGTAAGGAGTCACGCATGACCTCCATGACTCTGTGTGTGTGTGTGTGTGTGTGTGTGTGTGTGTGTGTGTGTGTGTGTGTGTGTGTGTCTGTGGCCAGTACTCCACTCACGCATGACCTCCATGACTCTGTGTGTGTGTGTGTGTGTGTGTGTGTGTGTGTGTGTGTGTGTGTGTGTGTGTGTGTGTGCCAGTACTCCACTCACGCATGACCTCCATGACTCTGTGTCGGAGGAAGGTTCGGCTGCTCTGAAGGTTGCCAAAGCGTTTGATGTCAAGCGGCCAGACATTAGCCGTGGGGTAACCATACGTCATCCACTCTGCAAGGTACCTGTAGACAGAAAACACTGGTTTGATCCAGTTCATTTAGCCCACCACTATACCCTAACCTCTAACCCTAACAGACAGGACAGTGGAGTGATAAGTATACCCTAACCTCTAACCCTAACCTCTAACCCTGACAGACAGGACAGTGGAGTGATAAGTATACCCTAACCTCTAACCCTAACCTCTAATCCTAACAGACAGGACAGTGGAGTGATAAGTATACCCTAACCTCTAACCCTAACCTCTAACCCTGACAGACAGGACAGTGGAGTGATAAGTATACCCTAACCTCTAACCCTAACCTCTAACCCTGACAGACAGGACAGTGGAGTGATAAGTATACCCTAACCTCTAACCCTAACCTCTAACCTAACAGACAGGACAGTGGAGTGATAAGTATACCCTAACCTCTAACCCTAACCTCTAACCCTGACAGACAGGACAGTGGAGTGATAAGTATACCCTAACCTCTAACCCTAACCTCTAACCCTAACAGACAGGACAGTGGAGTGATAAGTATACCCTAACCTCTAACCCTAACCTCTAATCCTAACAGACAGGACAGTGGAGTGATAAGTATACCCTAACCTCTAACCCTAACCTCTAACCCTGACAGACAGGACAGTGGAGTGATAAGTATACCCTAACCTCTAACCCTAACCTCTAACCCTGACAGACAGGACAGTGGAGTGATAAGTATACCCTAACCTCTAACCCTAACCTCTAACCCTGACAGACAGGACAGTGGAGTGATAAGTATACCCTAACCTCTAACCCTAACCTCTAATCCTAACAGACAGGACAGTGGAGTGATAAGTATGACCTCAATCATAAACATTATTCCACTACTACATCAACCAGATTAGGGTTGTCACGATACTACGTCTACGATGCTACGGCTACGATACCACGATGCTACGGCTACGATACCACGATGCTACGTCTACGATGCTACGGCTACGATGCTACGATACTACGTCTACGATGCTACGGCTACGATACCACGATGCTACGGCTACGATACTACGTCTACGATACTAAGATACTACGTCTACGATACTACGATGCTACGTCTACAATACTACAGCTACGATACTACGGCTACAATACTACAGCTACGATACTACGTCTACAATACTACAGCTACGATACTACGGCTACAATACTACAGCTACGATACTACGTCTACAATACTACAGCTACGATACTACGATGCTACGTCTACGATACTACGTCTACGATGCTACGATGCTACGTCTACAATACTACAGCTACGATACCACGATGCTACGTCTACAATACTACGTCTACGATACTACGATACTACGTCTACGATACTACGTCTACGATACCACGATGCTACGTCTACAATACTACGTCTACGATACTACGTCTACGATACCACGATGCTACGTCTACAATACTACGTCTACAATACCACGATGCTATGTCTACGATACTACGTCTACGATACTAAGATACTACGTCTACGATACCACGATGCTATGTCTACGATACTACGTCTACGATACTAAGATACTACGTCTACGATACCGCGATGCTACGTCTACGATACTATGTCTACGATACTACGATGCTACGTCTACGATACTAAGATACTACGATGCTACGTCTACGATACTACGTCTACGATACTACGTCTACAATACCACGATGCTATGTCTACGATACTACGTCTACGATACTAAGATACTACGTCTACGATACCACGATGCTATGTCTACGATACTACGTCTACGATACTAAGATACTACGTCTACGATACCACGATGCTATGTCTACGATACTATGTCTACGATACTAAGATACTACGTCTACGATACCACGATGCTATGTCTACGATACTACGTCTACGATACTAAGATACTACGTCTACGATACCACGATGCTATGTCTACGATACTACGTCTACGATACTAAGATACTACGTCTACGATACCACGATGCTATGTCTACGATACTACGTCTACGATACCACGATACTACGTCTACAATACTACGTCTACGATACTAAGATACTACGTCTACGATACCACGATGCTATGTCTACGATACTACGTCTACGATACTAAGATACTACGTCTACGATACCACGATGCTATGTCTACGATACTACGTCTACGATACTAAGATACTACGTCTACGATACCACGATGCTATGTCTACGATACTACGTCTACGATACCACGATACTACGTCTACAATACTACGTCTACAATACTACGATACTACGTTTACGAAACTAAGATACTACGTCTATGATAGAAAGATACTACGATACTAAGATCGGGCATAAAATTAACTTTTTGGTACACCAGCCACTGTGGCAGGTAGATAAAAAAAATCTACCAGCCACTCACTATTCTTTACCAGTCAAAATATTATTTTGTAACTAACGTGGTATATTGTTTAATTTCATTTTAACCAACATTTTAACAGATGAGACAAAAATGTTGACCTGCCCCTTTAAGGGCAGGAGGTCACGTGGTAGCGCGTCTAGTCAGCCCAGTTAGCCGAGTCTGACCAGTAGAAGAGCTGTTTTCTCTTCCCTGGCGGTTGAACCTCCAACATAGAAAACCAACCTGGCTGGTGAACAAAACCATGTACATAGCCAACAAACACAAGGACAAATTCTCACTTCAGTTCCAAGTGAATTAGACCAACTTTTCCAGCCAGCTAGCGCTGCAGCACGAGGTGGAACAGGCTATATTATAGGATTCATAGCTCTTTGACTTTGTGAAATGAATTACCAGCAATGAAACAAAATGGCAGAAATACTTTGAAAACAGCTACTGCAGCATTTATTTTACTATAAATGGAGATCATACTTGACTATTTTTATTCACAAATGCGAGTGAAATGTTTGCACTGT